>NW_011466680.1:0-504 GCF_000754665.1 Bison bison bison | reverse complement strand
CACAAGCCTGCCTAAATCATTGACTTCTAGCCACCTTTGGGATGCCAATGACCACCAGCCTTACCAGGCACAGAGGAGAGAAAACACTTACCACAGGAGGTCCGGGTAAGGAACAAGGAACTAACAAGCTCCACCAGCTAGGATTTTTGCAGAGGTCAACAAGAGGTCAGCAAGAGATGGGAGACTGCAGTCCAAAGGTCCTAGCAACTTCCAGCGAGCAGCAAAGACCCAGCATAGTCAAAACGAATTCAATGTTACCAAAAACAAATAAATAAACGGACAGAAGTTCTTTGAACACATGACTGAGATTAGGGGGGAGGCAGTACATGGATGTGCCAGGATACTCTTAAAGTACGAGACAGCAAAGAAAGGAAAGACAACTCTCAAGCTGTCCAAAGTGATAAAAATGAATGATTACACAGTTCTACCTGTATACACTCGCAGATAATAATCTGAAAAGGAATTAAAAAAAAAATTCCCTTTCAATACTGTCAACATGAATCC
>NW_011466679.1:0-564 GCF_000754665.1 Bison bison bison | reverse complement strand
TCGACTGTGCAGGTGACCGTCAGGGGGGCTTCTCATGGTGGGCGTCTGAGGAAGGCCAGGGAAACGTGGAGGGTGGGAGGGGGCCGTCTCGGGACCCCGACTGGGTTTGGTGGCATTGGAAGAGGGCCTCATCTCCAGTTGAGGCAGGAACCGCAGGGTACCTCTGATTTCAGACTCCGATCGCAGGGTCCCTGCAGACTGGGGACAGGAGAGTCAGGCCTCGTCTTGGGTTGAGGCATGGAACTCTGCTTACCTCTCGAGATGGTCCCCGGGGAGAGAGGCGGCTTGTCGAGCTGTTATTTGGAACCGTTGGGTTTTTTCCGAACGGTGCACGGAAAAACTGCCCCTTCGTGTGGACTTCATTCACAGGGTGGAGTTCGGAGAGGTGTCCGGGCATCGGGTTCTTCTCAAGAGGGGACCGGGAAATTGGGGTCCTACGGAACGTGGAACCACCCACGAGGCCACGTCTGGAATGTCTTCGTGAGACCGGCCTCATCCTGAGGTGCGACCGGAAGGTCGGGAACCCCTTCCAGACAAAGCAGGGGAGTCGACCCTCCTGTCCAG
>NW_011466678.1:0-535 GCF_000754665.1 Bison bison bison | reverse complement strand
GGCCTAGAGACCAATCTCGCGACCTCTACTCCAAACGCCTCAGGAGGCTTGACCCCTTTAGTCCACCCAGTGAGCTCCAAGAGAAACCCGTCGCGACTCGAGAGCACAGCAGAGTTCTTTGCTTCCACTCGAGATGAATGCCTGTCTACCCGGGTGCGTCTAGAATGCAACCCCGAGATCCCTGTCGAACCTGGCGAGGAACACTGGCTTCTGGGACACAAGACTAGATGAGGTCTATTGGCCCTGCAGTCACTCGAGATCAATCCCCAGGTTTCCTTCGCAACTGGAGTGGAAGATTGGACTTCCCTGGGCCAACCAAGAGGCATCCTGAATTCCCCGTCGTAACGTCGAGAATCCTGCCGCAACTCGAGAAAAACCACGTGGTTCCCCCATCAATCGACAAGATGAAGCCCTTTCCCCCTACAGCGTCTCAGGAGAAGTCCCACTTTAGGAAATGGAGGTCGAAACGGTACTTGCCACCCTTGATGCGACCCACAAAGTTCCCCGACATCCCTGTCTACCTGGTACAGGAACA
>NW_011466677.1:0-534 GCF_000754665.1 Bison bison bison | reverse complement strand
ACAGCCGCAGCGCAGGGGAACCAGCCCATGATCAGTGAGCTCCGGGCAGTACTTTGGTCCCAGGTTTGGAGCCCAATGCCCGGAACGCGGGAGAGAAGAGGCTGGCTGCCGGCGGGTGCTGCAAGCCTGTACTGGGAAGGACCGAGTGAGCTTCCACACCGGCGGACGCTCCAGCTCTGCGCCCAGGCGCGATAGCACAGAGCCCCGGCCGAGAGGCTGCTCTGGCCTGGGCGAGCCTCCCCAAGCCCTGCCCAGCTTCTAGCGTTCGCGCCCGGGAAGGAGCAGGCTGCGGGAGTGTGGGAGACGTGACTGGTGCCTGACTGGTGCCTCAGCTCAGCTCTCGCCTTCCCTTCGGACCTAGGAGCCAGGCGTCCCTGCAGAGGGCTTAGGGGCTGGGGGTGTGCACACTGCCAAAGCCTCCCGCAGGGAGAGCTCTTTCCGAGGGAAAGGAAGCGCCCCAGGCTGCATTCCCAAGCTGGTGCTTCCCCGCCCAGACTAAGCGCCGCACGGAGGGAATCAGGGTCCCGGTGCCCC
>NW_011466676.1:0-531 GCF_000754665.1 Bison bison bison | reverse complement strand
TCCACCACCAGAACACCGACACAAGTTCCCTAACCAGGAAACCTTAGACAAGCCACCGTACAAACCCACACACAGTGAGGAAACGCCACAATAAAGAGAACTCCACAAACTGCCAGAATACAGAAAGGACACCCCAAACTCAGCAATTAAACAAGATGAAGAGACAGAGGAATACTCAGCAGATAAAGGAACAGGATAAATGCCCACCAAACCAAACAAAAGAGGAAGAGATAGGGAATCTACCTGATAAAGAATTCCGAATAATGATAGTGAAATTGATCCAAAATCTTGAAACTAAAATGGAATCACAGATAAATAGCCTGGAGACAAGGATTGAGAAGATGCAAGAAAGGTTTAACAAGGACCTAGAAGAAATAAAAAAGAGTCAATATATAATGAATAATGCAATAAGTGAAATTAAAAACACTCTGGAGGCAACAAATAGTAGAATAACAGAGGCAGAAGACAGGATTAGTGAATTAGAAGATAGAATGGTAGAAATAAATGAATCAGAGAGGATAAAAGAAAAAC
>NW_011466675.1:0-535 GCF_000754665.1 Bison bison bison | reverse complement strand
TGAGGCCGGTCTCACGACGACATTCCAGACGTGGCCTCGTGGGTGCTTCCACATTGCGAACGCACCCGATTTCCCGGTCCCTCTTGGTAAGAACCCGATGCCCGGACACCTCTCCGAACTCCACCCTGTGAATGAAGACAACACGAAGGGGCAGTGACTCGCCCGGGCATCGTCCGGAAAAGACCCCCAGGTTCCAAATACCGCTCGACAAGTGGCCTCTCTCCCCGGGGACACCTCGAGAGGCAAGCGGAGTTCCATGCCTCAACCCAAGACGAGGCCTGACTCTCCTGTCCCCAGTCTGCAGGGACCCTGCGATCGGAGTCTGAAATCACAGGAACCCTGAGGTTCCTGCCTCAACTGGAGACGAGGCCCTCTTCCAATGCACCAAACCCCGTGGAGTCCAGAGAGGCCCCCCCCCACCTCCAGTTTCCCTGACTTCTCAGAGCCACCATGAGAAGCCCCCTGAGGTCACCTGCACAAGTCGAGGGAAGCCAGGGTTTCCTGCCTCAACCCGAGAAAGACCTCGAGAGACCTT
>NW_011466674.1:0-892 GCF_000754665.1 Bison bison bison | reverse complement strand
AACCTAGGTAAACCAGGGTTGAGATGCAGGAAGAATTTCAGGCAGGGAAAATAGCATCTTGGAAGGCTATGTGACCAGGGAAACTTAGGACATTCAAGAAACGAAAAATGCCCTATGGGATGGAAGCCAAAGAGTGCAGAGGGCATTCCAGGCAAAAGACATCAGAGAAGAACGTGAGGAGCAAGCCTGAAGGGAAGTGGTCGTATCTTCAATATGCTGGGAAAATACGAGAGCCGTTGGAGCAGGGAGGTGACAGCATTGCATCTGCATTTCCAAAAGGTCATCTTGCTCCACGTCACTAATGATTGGAGAGGCTCAACTCCAAACTCCAAGGAGGGACCACTTCACATGAGTCCGGCTGGGCCTCACTGCGATGTCTGTCAATAACCGATGCTGGAGAAGATGTGGAGCAAAGGGAACTCTCCTCCACGGTGAGTAGGAATGGGCGTGGGTAGAGCCGGTATGGAAAAGAATATGGAGGTTCCCGAAGGAACTAAAAGTGGAAGTAGCCTATGGTCCAGCAGTCCGACTCCCAGGCATAGATCCACCCACGGTATAAGTGAACAAGATAGATGCCCCGTTTGGGCACATCTATCTGTGCGTGCGCACGCACATGCGCATGCGCGATCGCCTCGAGGCAGGGGGTGGGGCGGGGGCCGGGGGCGTCTGGGCTGGAGTCGGTGCAAGCCCCGGGATTGCCTGAGGCAAGCCAAAGGAGCCCCAGGTGGAGACGGGACTGCCGGTCGTCGGGTGTCCTGGAAGCCGAATGCGAATAGCGGAGGGGCTCGCGGGCCGCGCGGAGGCAACCCAGGTCTGCAGCGGGAGTCGGGGCCCGGGCCACCCGCTCCCCGCGGCCCGGGAGGGGCTGGGGCTGCGGGGGGGATCCAAGAAT
>NW_011466673.1:0-523 GCF_000754665.1 Bison bison bison | reverse complement strand
ATGGAATTTAGAAAGATGGTAGCAGTACCCTGCATACGATACAGCAAAAGAGACACAGATGTATAGAACCGTCTTTTGGACTCTGTGGGAGAGGGAGTGGGTGGGATGATTTGCGAGAATGCATTGAAACATGTATAATATCATATATGAAACAAGTCGCCAGTCCAGGTTCGATGCACGATACTGGATGCTTGGGGCTGGTGCACTGGGACGACTCAGAGGGATGGTATGGGGAGGGAGGAGGGAGGAGGGTTCAGGATGGGGAACGCGGGTAATACCTGTGGCGGATTCTTTCAATATTTGGCAAAACTAATACAGTATTGTAAAGTTTAAAAATAAAATAAAATTTAAAAATAAAATTAAATTAAAAAAAATAAAGGGCACTTAGTAGTGACATTTATAATGGCTCCTACCAAATATATCTCACTAGTACCATAAAGATTCCCCTTTAGCAATGTTTCTCTACCATGTCTTCTCTGTATAGTATTTGATACTTTTTCACTACTCAGAGATGATACTTCAT
>NW_011466672.1:0-552 GCF_000754665.1 Bison bison bison | reverse complement strand
TCAGAGGAAGTGGTGCTGGAAAACTTCGGTGTTCCTCTCGAGGGAGACCGGGATGTCGGGGCACTTTGTGGGTCGCATCAAGGGTGACAAGTACCGTTTCGACTCCAATACCTAACGTGGGACTTCTGAGACACTGTAGCGGAAAGGGCTTCACTTGCGATGACGGGGACCACGTGGATTTTCTCCAGTTGGGGCAGGATTCTCGAGTTTCACGGGGAATTCAGGATGCCTCTTGTGTTGGCCCAGGGAAGTTCAATCTTCCATTCGAGTTGCGAAGTTAAGCTGGGGATTGCTCTCGAGTGACTGCAGGGCCAATAGACCTCATCTAGGCTTCTGTCCAGAAGCCAATGTTCCTCTCCAGGGGCGACAGGGATATCAGGGTTGCATTCCAGACACACCCGGGTAGACAGGCATTCATGTCGAGTGGAAGCAAAGAACCCCGCTCTGCTCTCAAGTCGCGACGGGTATCTCTTGGAGCTCACTGGGTGGACTAAAGGGAGTCAAGCCTCCTGAGGCGTTGGAGAGAGGTCGAGAGATTGGTCTCTAGTCCAT
>NW_011466671.1:0-508 GCF_000754665.1 Bison bison bison | reverse complement strand
TCAAAAATCACAAGGCTCACACTGACACAGACATCAATCCAGACAGACAAGACAAGACATCTTCCAGTTTTCCGCCTGAGATGGAAAAGATTTCTTTGAGCCGGTTTTTTCTGGGGAGTGGGGGGTGGGGCTGGCGGCCAGGCAGGCTTTGGGAAGGAGCTCCTGGTTTGGAATTGCATATGAAAAGAACCAGCTTTCCGGGTTCCAAGGAATCAAGTTTCCTTGGAAACCAACTTTGTCCGGTTCTATAGAATATCATGGCCCTCCTAGGTCAGGTCATCTTTCCTTTCCGTAGTCCTCGTTGGATCCCTGAATTCTAGACAGCTTGGATTGCCTCTGTGGGCTGGATGGATTGTCCTCCCGTTTCACCGGGCAGCGGGAGCGAGGTCCCAGAGGCTCTCCTGGAACCGGGCGTGGGGGCGGGGCTCACCGGGAGCCCGTGGTGAAGGTGGGCCGCGCACCGGGAGCGCGCCCGGGGCGGGGCGAAGCCGGGCGGCGCGGGTCGGGA
>NW_011466670.1:0-543 GCF_000754665.1 Bison bison bison | reverse complement strand
AAAAATAAAAACCAATATGATTATCTCAATAGATGCAGAGAAAGACCTTTTGTACAAATTTTCAACATCCATTTATGATGAAAACTACTCCAGAAAGACAGGAATAAGAAGGAACATACCTCAACATAATAAAAGCTATATATGACAAACCCACAGCAAACATTATCCTCAATGGTGCAAAATTGAAAGCATTTCCTCTAAAGTCAGGAACAAGACAAGGGTGCCCACTTTCACCATTACTATTCAACATAGTTTTGGACGTTTTGGCCACAGCAATCAGAGCAGAAAAAGAAATAAAAGGAATCCAAATGGGAAAAGAAGTAAAAGTCTCACTGTTTTCAGATGACATGATCCTCTACATAGAAAACCCTAAAGACTCCACCAGAAAATTACTAGAACTAATCAATGACTATAGTAAAGTTGCAGGATATAAAATCAACACACAGAAATCCCTTGCATTCCTAAACACTAATAATGAGAAAACAGAAAGAGAAATTAAGGAAACAATTCCATTCACCATTGCAACGGAAAGAATAAAATACT
>NW_011466669.1:0-528 GCF_000754665.1 Bison bison bison | reverse complement strand
GTGGCTTTTTCTCGAGTTGCGGCGGGATTCTCGAGTTACGACGGGGAATTCAGGATGCCTCTTGTGTTGGCCCAGGGAAGTCCAATCTTCCATTCGAGTTGCGAAGGAAAGCTGGGGATTGCTCTCGAGTGACTGCAGGGCCAATAGACCTCATCTAGGCTTGTGTCCAGAAGCCAATGTTCCTCTCCAGGGGCGACCGGGATCTCGGGGTTGCATTTCAGACGCACCCGGGGAGACAGGCATTCATCTCGAGTGGAAGCAAAGAACCCCGCTCTGCTCTCGAGTCGCGACGGGTATCTCTTGGAGCTCACTGGGTGGACTAAAGGGAGTCAAGCCTCCTGAGGCGTTTGGAGAGAGGTCGCGAGGCTGGCCTCGAGGCCATGCAGAAGACGAAGGGCCTCATCTCCGCGATGACGGGGGAGTCTCGGGGTGGTTCTCGAGCGGCGGCCCCAGGGTGCGGTTTCTCACGAGGTACGACGGCGAGGTCAGTGAGCCTCTCGTGGGGCGCCAGGGAAGTCGGGTCTCCAT
>NW_011466668.1:0-502 GCF_000754665.1 Bison bison bison | reverse complement strand
CTGACCTCGCCGTCGTACCTCGGAGAAACCGCACCCTGGGCCGCCGCTCGAGAACCACCCCGAGACTCCCCCGTCATCGCGGAGATGAGGGCCTTCGTCTCCTGCATGGCCTCGAGGCCAGCCTCGCGACCTCTCTCCAAACGCCTCAGGAGGCTTGACTCCCTCTAGTCCACCCAGTGAGCTCCAAGAGATACCCGTCGCGACTCGAGAGCAGAGCGGGGTTCTTTGCTTCCACTCGAGATGAATGCCTGTCTCCCCGGGTGCGTCTGGAATGCAACCCCGAGATCCCGGTCGCCCCTGGAGAGGAACCTTGGCTTCTGGACACAAGCCTAGATGAGGTCTATTGGCCCTGCAGTCAGTCGAGAGCAATCCCCAGCTTGCCTTCGCAACTCGGATGGAAGATTGGACTTCCCTGGGCCAACACAAGAGGCATCCCGAATTCCCCGTCGTAACTCGAGAATCCCGCCGCAACTCGAGAAAAACCACGTGGTTCCCCCGTCAT
>NW_011466667.1:0-533 GCF_000754665.1 Bison bison bison | reverse complement strand
GAGGTACGACGGCGAGGTCAGTGAGCCTCTCGTGGGGCGGCCAGGGAAGTCGGGTCGTCCATGCGAGTGGCGAGGTCGAGCGCGTCATTGCTCTCGAGCCATGGTAGGGTGCCGGGGACCAGCCCCGGCTGATCCAGGGTATTCGAAGGAGAGACGGCGTAGGCGAAGATCAGGAAACAACTGCTTAATTAAATGTTAATTAAGGATGTAAAGTGTACTAGAATGAGGATAGCTCAGTGAGGAAATTCAGTGGAGAAAAGAGGCTGAATAATTCAGCCAGAAGGTAAGAGAAAGAACGACGTGGTGAGACCAAGTTTCGGTGAACAAGGCCCGCACTTTATTTTTCAAAGTAGTTTTTATACCTTAAATTATGCATAGAGAATAATGGGGGAAGGGGTAGAGTCTTGCAGCAAAACCAGGCTTTCTTCCTGCAAACTTACCATATGCAAAAGCTTAGGTGATTTGCATCATCTTCTGGCCCGGAGACCTGTTAACATTTTAAGACCTTTTCTTCAGAAAACTTATTTTTCTCT
>NW_011466666.1:0-516 GCF_000754665.1 Bison bison bison | reverse complement strand
AGCAGAGCGGGGTTCTTTGCTTCCACTCGAGATGAATGCCTGTCTCCCCGGGTGCGGTCTGGAATCGAACCCCGAGATCCCGGTCGCCCCTGGAGAGGAACATTGGCTTCTGGACGCAAGCCTAAATGAGGTCTGTTGGCCCTGCAGTCACTCGAGAGCAATCCCCAGCTTTCCTTCGCAACTCGAATGGAAGATTGGACTTCCCTGGGCCAACACAAGAGGCATCCCGAATTCCCGTCGTAACTTGAGAATCCCGCCGCCAACTCGACGAAAAACCACGTGGTTCCCCCGTCATCGCAACGATGAAGCCCTTTCCCGCTACAGCGTCGTCTAGGAGAAGTCCCACGTTAGGAATTGGAGGCCGAAACGGTACTTGGAACCCGTTGATGCGCCCCACAAATTTCCCCGGCATCCCGGTCTCCCTGGAGAGGAACACCGAGGTTTTCCGGCACCACTTCCTCTGAGCCCCTTCTACCCTCCTGATCTCCACAGGAGGGTCGACTCCCCTGCTTTGTC
>NW_011466665.1:0-502 GCF_000754665.1 Bison bison bison | reverse complement strand
CTATACAGTCAGCAAAAACAACATTAGGAGCTGACTGTGGCTCAGATCATGAACTCCTTATTGCCAAATTCAGACTTAAATTGAAGAAAGTGGGGAAAACCACTAGACCATTCAGGTATGACCTAAATCAAATCCCTTATGATTATACAGTGGAAGTGAGAAATAGATTTAAGGGCCTAGATCTGATTGATAGAGTGCCTGATGAACTATGGAATGAGGTTCGTGACATTGTACAGGAGACAGGGATCAAGACCATCCCCATGGAAAAGAAATGCAAAAAAGCAAAATGGCTGTCTGGGGAATCCTTACAAATAGCTGTGAAAAGAAGAGAAGTGACAAGCAAAGGAGAAAAGGAAAGATATAAGCATCTGAATGCAGAGTTCCAAAGAATAGCAAGAAGAGGTAAGAAAGCCTTCCTCAGCGATCAATGCAAAGAAATAGAGAAAAACAACAGAATGGGAAAGACTAGAGATCTCTTCAAGAAAATGAAAGATACCAAGGG
>NW_011466664.1:0-508 GCF_000754665.1 Bison bison bison | reverse complement strand
GTCATCGCAAGATGAAGCCCTGTCCCGCTACAGCGTCTCAGGAGAAGTCCCACGTTAGGAATTGGAGGTCGAAACGGTACTTGGCACCCTTGATGCGCCCCCACAAGTTCCCCGGCATCCCGGTCTCCCTGGAGAGGAACCACCGAGGTTTTCCGTCACCACTTCCTCTGAGCCCCTTCTACCCTCCTGATCTCGACAGGAGGGTCGACTCCCCTGCTTTGTCTGGAAGGGGTTCCCGACCTTCCGGTCGCACCTCAGGATGAGGCCGGTCTCACGACGACATTCCAGACGTGGCCTCGTGGGTGCTTCCACATTGCGAAGCACCCCGGTTTCCCGGTCCCCTCTTGGTAAGAACCCGATGCCCGGACACCTCTCCGAACTCCACCCTGTGAATGAAGTCAACACGAAGGGGCAGTGACTCGCCCGTGCATCGTCCGGAAAAAACCCCCAGGTTCAAATACACCTCGACAAGTGGCCTCTCTCCCCGGGGACACCTCGAGAGGCAAGC
>NW_011466663.1:0-628 GCF_000754665.1 Bison bison bison | reverse complement strand
AAGAGAAGAAGGAGGGAGGAGACAGAGGTGCCAGGAGGATAAAAGGGGGAAGTGAAAGGAAGGAGACAGATCCAGCCAGTAATCACGTTCCCTAACGTGTTCTCCACCATCTGGAACACACAGAAATTCACAGAGTTGGGTAGAGTAGAGAGGGGTTAGGGAGGAGACACAGGCGACCTGATGGAGAAAAAGGAGAGTCCAAAGGGAGAGAGAGCAGTCAAGCCAGTAATCTTGCTCCCTAGTGAAAAATGGGTACTGAAGACTGGGTTCTTAAAGGTACAAAATTGGTAACAAATACATAAAAGCAAAAATTAAAAATCTAGAGTAGAGTTTGAAATTTCAAAAATTCAGTGTTAAAGAAAAGAAGAAGGAAAAGAAAGAGAGAAAAAGAAACAAACAAAACCAAACAAAGTCACAAAAATTATAAAGAAAATATAGGTACAAAATTGATAACAAATACCAAAAAGCAAAAGTTAAAAATCTAAAGTAGAGTTTGGAATTTCAAAAATACATTGTTAAAAAAAGAAGAAGAAAAAGAAAGAGAGAGAGAAAAAAAAAAACAAAGTCGCAAAAATTATAAAGAAAATATAGGTACAAAATTGATAACAAATACCAAAAAGCATAAATT
>NW_011466662.1:0-536 GCF_000754665.1 Bison bison bison | reverse complement strand
GTCGTCGTGAGACCGGCCTCATCCTGAGGTCGTGACCGGAAGGTCGGGGAACCCCTTCCACGACAAAGCAGGGGATTCGACCCTCCTGTCCAGATCAGGAGGGTAGCAGAGGCTCAGAGGAAGTGGTGCCGGAAAACCTCGGTGTTCCTCTCGATGGAGACCGGGATGTCGGGGCACTTTGTGGGTCGCATCAAGGGTGACAAGTACCGTTTCGAACTCCAATTCCTAAAGTGGGACTTCTCCTGAGACGCTGTAGCGGCACAGGGCTACATCTTGCGATGACGGGGGAACCACGTGGTTTTTCTCGAGGTGTAGCAGGATTCTCGAATTACGACGGGGAATTCAGGATGCCTCTTGTGTTGGCCCAGGGAAGTCCAATCTTCCATTCGAGTTGCGAAGGAAAGCTGGGGATTGCTCTCGAGTGACTGCAGGGCCAATAGACCTCATCTAGGCTTCTGTCCAGAATCCAATGTTCCTCTCCACGGGCGACAGGGATCTCAGGGTTGCATTCCAGACACACCCGGGAGACAGGCATT
>NW_011466661.1:0-536 GCF_000754665.1 Bison bison bison | reverse complement strand
TCCGATCGCAGGGTCCCTGCAGACTGGGGACAGGAGAGTCAGGCCTCGTCTTGGGTTGAGGCATGGAACTCCGCTTGCCTCTCGAGGTGTCCCGAGGGAGAGAGGCCACTTGTCGAGCTGTATTTGGAACCTGGGGTTTTTTTTCCGGACGATGCAGGGGCGAGTCACTGCCCCTTCGTGTTGACTTCATTCACAGGGTGGAGTTCGGAGAGGTGTCCGGGCATCGGGTTCTTATCAAGAGGGGACCGGGAAATCGGGGTGCTTCGCAATGTGGAAGCACCCACGAGGCCACGTCTGGAATGTCGTCGTGAGACCGGCCTCATCCTGAGGTGCGACCGGAAGGTCGGGAACCCCTTCCAGACAAAGCAGGGGAGTCGACCCTCCTGTGGAGATCAGGAGGGTAGAAGGGGCTCAGAGGAAGTGGTGCCGGAAAACCTCGGTGTTCCTCTCCAGGGAGACCGGGATGACGGGGAACTTGGTGGGGGCGCATCAAGGGTGCCAAGTACCGTTTCGACCTCCAATTCCTAACGTGGGAC
>NW_011466660.1:0-516 GCF_000754665.1 Bison bison bison | reverse complement strand
TCCTGAGGCGTTTGGAGAGAGGTCGCGAGATTGGTCTCTAGGCCATGCAGGAGACGACGGCCCTCATCTCGCGATGACTGGGGATTCTCGGGGTTGTTCTCGAGCGCGGCCCCTGTGTCCAGTTTCTCACGAGGTAGGACGGCGAGGTAAGTGAGCCTCTCAGGGGTCGCCATGGCGGCTGGGAACGCCCATTGCGTGCGCTCCTGGGTCCCCAAGGGTCGGCATCCCGTGGGCGCGGCGGAGGGGTGCGGACCACAGGTCAGGGAACTGGGACTGCGTGGAGCAGGGAACCACGGAGTCCGCCCTCTGTCGGCACAACCTGGCGGTCGCAGAAAGGCCTCGCCTTTGGGCTCAAGGCCTTTACCGCTCCACCCCTTTGCTGAAAGGTCAGAGCCGCGCGGTTTTCCCAAGCAGCCGAGTGTCCGCTGCAAGTCCAAGGGCCAGAACCCTGAACTCTGGCCGGCTGGCCCAGCCCTGCTTCTGGCACTTTGGAGGCCAGCGGGCCCTTGACCACCT
>NW_011466659.1:0-519 GCF_000754665.1 Bison bison bison | reverse complement strand
TCTGGCCTCGAGACGTGTTGAAGAAGGTCTCTCAAGGTCTTTCTCGGGTTGAGGCAGGAAACCCTGGGCTCCCTCGACTTGTGCAGGTGACCCAGGGGGCTTCTCATGGTGGCTCTGAGAAGTCTGGGAAACTGGAGCTGGGAGGGGCCTCTCGGCACTCCACTGGGTTTGGTGCATTGGAAGAGGGCCTCATCTCCAGTTGAGGCAGGAACCTCAGGGTTCCTCTGATTTCAGACTCCGATCCGAGGGTCCCAGCAGACTTGGGAAAGGAGAGTCAGGCCTCGTCTTGTGTTGAGGCATGGAACTCCGCTTGCCTCTCGAGGTGTTCCCGGGGAGACAGGCCACTTGACGAGCGGTATTTGGAACCTGGGGGTTTTTTCCCGACGATGCACGGGCGAGTCACTACCCCTTCGTGTTGATTTCATTCACAGGGTGGAGTTCGAAGAGGTGTCCGGGCATCGGGTTCTTATCAAGAGGGGACTGGAAAATCGGGGTCCTTCGGAATGTGGAACCACCCAC
>NW_011466658.1:0-502 GCF_000754665.1 Bison bison bison | reverse complement strand
CACAACAGACAACACAGAAATACAAAGGATCATAAGAGACTACTATCAACAATTATATGCCAATAAAAATAGGACAAACGTGGAAGAAATAGGACAAATTACTTAGAAAAGTACAAACTTTCCAAAACTAGACCAGGAAGAAATAGAAAATCTTAACAGACCCATCACAAGCACGGAAATTGAAACTGTAATCAAAAATCTTCCAGCAACAAAAGCCCCGGTCCAGATGGCTTCACAGCTGAATTCTACCAAAAATTTAGAGAAGAGCTGACACCTATCCTGCTCAAACTCTTCCAAAAAATTGCAGAGGGAGGTAAACTTCCAAACTCATTTTATGAGGCCACCATCACCCTAATACCAAAACCTGACAAAGATGCCACAAAAAAAGAAAACTACAGGCCAATATCACTGATGAACATAGATGCAAAAATCCTTAACAAAATTCTAGCAATCAGAATCCAACAACACATTAAAAAGATCATACACCATGATCAAGTGGGCT
>NW_011466657.1:0-540 GCF_000754665.1 Bison bison bison | reverse complement strand
CGTGTCTGTGTCCGTGTCTGCTTTCGAAGTCCTGCTTTGTTCTCCCAGCAGCGCCTTGTCCCTCGGTTTCGCCTTTTGCCGGTCCCCTCCCTCCCTCCCTCCCTTCCTTCCCTCCCTTTTCTCCCGTCCCTCCCGCCCCCCGTCTTTCGGGGGGCCGGGGCCGGGGGTTCCTGGGATGTCACTGGTGCCCCCTCTCTCCGCCCACCCCGCCCCGAGCCCCCGCCGCCCGCCCGCGTCTCCGTGGAATGTCCCCCCACACCCTGGAATCGCTGGGGGGGGATCGCGGCTCTTTCGTGGCAGCCTCCGGGGGAGAGATCTCCCGGCTCCTCTCCCTTCCTCTGCGGCCGGGGTCGCGTCGCGTCGCGTCGCTCGGCGGCGGAGGCTCCGGGCCGAGCTCGGGCGTTTGGGCGGCCGGCGCTGTGGCGTCCCCGGCGGCCGGCGACAGCGACCCGTCCTCGGGACGTTCGAGCCGGTTGTCGGGAGCCACCTGGCGGCCGCTTGTATATTGTCCCTCCCCCTCCGGAGCTTCGGCGAGCCCTT
>NW_011466656.1:0-538 GCF_000754665.1 Bison bison bison | reverse complement strand
GGACCTTCTCTGATGCTTTTACTGTCTTCTCTCTTCTCTTGTATATGAGGTTTGTATTTGGTAAGGTCCCTGATGATCCAATCCAATCTTTATTTATTGCTCATGTACTTGGTACCTAGACTCGTATAAGATAACAAAGCAAAGGGCTTCCTTTAAAGGACCTACACAAAAAGAAGAGCTGGCTTAGAGCCACTGCTGTCAGTTTGAATCCTTGAAAAGGCTTGTTTCGAACTATATAAGAGATTGGGAAGATAACAGTATAGCTCAGTGCCTAGCCTATAGTATGTGCTCAATAAATTTGAGCTATTATTCCTTCCCAGAATAATTAACTACATATTCTTTAATCTATTTACTGTTATCTATTATTTGTATTTAGTTTTTTTTATTATTTGGATTACTGTTTGCTTTCACTACCATTTAAAAAGTTTGTTAGGACCACAACCCCTAAAAGAACTAATCCCAGTGCCACTCTGCAGAGCACTATGTACAGTACACTTCCCACACCAAGTCCTCAGGCAGTGCTGCTGTGGGTTATGGT
>NW_011466655.1:0-528 GCF_000754665.1 Bison bison bison | reverse complement strand
GAGGCGTTTGGAGAGAGGTCGCGAGATTGGTCTCCAGGCCATGCAGGAGCGAAGGCCCTCGTCTCTCGATGACGGGGGAAGTCTCGGGGTTGTTCTCGAGCGGCGGCCCCAGTGTGCGGTTTCTCACGAGGTACGACGGCGAGGTCAGTGAGCCTCTCGTGGGGCGCCAGGGAAGTCGGGTCTCCATGCGAGTGGCGAGGGGGAGCGCGTCACTGCTCCCGAGCCATGGTAGGGGAATCTGGCCTCGAGACGCGTTGAAGAAGGTCTCTCGAGGTCTTTCTCGGGTTGAGGCAGGAAACCCTGGGTTCCCTCGACTTGTGCAGGTGACCTCAGGGAGCTTCTCATGGTGGCTCAGAGAAGCCAGGGAAACTGGAGGTGGGAGGGGCCTCTCGGGACCCCACTGGGTTTGGTGCATTGGAAGAGGGCCTCATCTCCAGTTGAGGCAGGAACCGCAGGGTACCTCTGATTTCAGACTCCGATCGCAGGGTCCCTGCAGACTGGGGACAGGAGAGTCAGGCCTCGTCTTGG
>NW_011466654.1:0-505 GCF_000754665.1 Bison bison bison | reverse complement strand
CAGGAATAGAAGGAACATACCTCAACATAATGAAAGCTATATATGACAAACCCACAGCAAACATTATCCTCTATGACTGAAAAATTGAAAGCATTTCCTCTAAAGTCAGGAACAAGACAAGGGTGCCCACTTTCACCATTACTATTCAACGTAGTTTTGGAAGTTTTGGCCACAGCAATCAGAGCAGAAAAAAAATAAAAGGAATCCAAATTGGAAAAGAAGAAGTAAAACACTCCCTATTTGCAGATGACATGCTCCTCTACATAGAAAACCCTACAGATTCCACCAGAAAATTACTAGAACTAATCAATGACTATAGTAAAGTTGCAGGATATAAAATCAACACACAGAAATCCCTTGCATTCCTATACACTAATAATGAGAAAACAGAAAGAGAAATTAAGGAAACAATTCCATTCACCATTGCAACGGAAAGAATAAAATACTTAGGAATATATCTACCTAGAGAAACTAAAGACCTATACATAGAAAACTATAAAACACT
>NW_011466653.1:0-502 GCF_000754665.1 Bison bison bison | reverse complement strand
CCCCCGTCAACGCAAGATGAAGCCCTTTCCCGCTACAGCGTCTCAGGAGAAGTCCCACGTTAGGAATTGGAGGTTGAAACGGTACTTGGCACCCTTGATGCGCCCCCAAAAGTTCCGCGGCATCCGGGTCTCCCTGGAGAGGAACACCGAGGTTTTCCGGCACCACTTCCTCTGAGCCCCTTCTACCCTCCTGATCTCGACAGGAGGGTCGACTCCCCTGCTTTATCTGGAAGGGGTTCCCCACCGTCTGGTCGCACCTCAGGATGAGGCCGGTCTCACGACGACATTCCAGACGTGGCCTCGTGGGTGCTTCCACATTGCGAAGCACCCCGATTTCCCGGTCCCCTCTTGGTAAGAACCCGATGCCCGGACACCTCTCCGAACTCCACCCTGCGATTGAAGTCAACACGAAGGGGCAGTGACTCGCCAGTGCATCGTCCGGAAAAGACCCTCAGGTTCCAAATACCGCTCGACAAGTGGCCTCTCTCCCCGGGGACACCTC
>NW_011466652.1:3656-4201 GCF_000754665.1 Bison bison bison | reverse complement strand
AGTAAATTCCACAAAACAACTTCTGAGTGCCGGCAGAGGACATCAGGCACCCAGAAAAGTAATCCAATTTCTTCGAAAGGAGGTAGGGAAAAAATATAAAAGACAAAAAAAGAGACAAAAGAGGGAGGGACGGAGTTCCGTGCCGGGAAGGGAGTCTTAAAAAGAGAGAAGTTTCCAAACACCAGGAAACCTTCTCACTGCCGAATCTGTGCCGAGCTTTGGAAGCACAGAGGGCAACATAATGGGGAGAAAAATTAAATAAACAATTAAAACTCGAAGATTGCGAGTCCTACAGTAACTCCCCCAGCGGAGAAGCAGCGCAGACGCCTGTACGCACCATTACAAGCGGGGGCTGGGCAGGGAGGTGCAGCGCGGGCTGCATCGCTTAGAGTAAGAATCTGGCCTGAATACCTGAGCACTATCTGAGCGAAATAATTTGGGCTAGCAAACCAGACTGTGGGATATCTACCACGCGAAAAGCCAGCCCCAACCTAAGACACCGCCAGGCCCGCGCACAGAACAAAGAACTGAACAGAGATAGCTGG
>NW_011466652.1:0-590 GCF_000754665.1 Bison bison bison | reverse complement strand
AGAAAAAGAAATAAAAAGGAATCCAAAATTGGAAAAAGAAGAAGTAAAACTCTAACTATTTGCAGATGACATGATCCTCTACATAGAAAACCCTAAAGATTCCACCAGAAAATTACTAGAAATAATCAATGACTATAGTAAAGTTGCAGGATATAAAAATCAACACACAGAAATCCCTTGCATTCCTATACACTAATAATGAGAAAACAGAGAGAGAAATTAAGGAAACAATTCCATTCACCATTGCAAATGGAAAGAATAAAATACTTAGGAATATATCTACCTAAAGAAACTAAAGACCTATATATAGAAAACTATAAAACACTGGTGAAAGAAATCAAAGAGGACACTAATAGATGGAGAAATATACCATGTTCATGGATTGGAAGAATCCATATAGTGAAAATGAGTATACTACCCAAAGCAATTTATAGATTCAATGCAATCCCTATCAAGCTACCAACAGTATTCTTCACAGAGCTAGAACAAATAATTTCACAATTTGTATGGAACAACAAAAGACCTCGAATAGCCAAAGCGATCTTGAGAAAGAAAAATGGAACTGGAGGAATCAACCTACCTGACTTCAG
>NW_011466651.1:0-503 GCF_000754665.1 Bison bison bison | reverse complement strand
AGCCCATGATCAGTGAGCTCCGGGCAGTACTTTGGTCCTAGGTTTGGAGCCCAATGCCCGGGAACGCGGGAGAGAAGAGGGCTGGCTGCCGGCGGGTGCTTGCAATACTGTTACTGGGAAGGACCGAGTGAGCTTCCACACCGGCGGAGCTCCAGCTCTGCGCCCAGGCGCGATAGCACAGAGCCCCGGCCGAGAGGCTGCTCTGGGCTGGGCGAGCCTCCCCAAGCCCTGCCCAGCTTCTAGCGTTCGCGCCCGGGAAGGAGCAGGCTGCAGGAGTGTGGGAGACGTGACTGGTGCCTGACTGGTGCCTCAGCTCAGCTCTCGCCTTCCCTTCGGACCTAGGAGCCAGGCGTCCTTGCAGAGGGCTTAGGGGCTGGGGGTGTGCACACTGCCAAAGCCTCCCGCAGGGAGAGCTCTTTCCGAGGGAAAGGAAGCGCCCCAGGCTGCATTCCCAAGCTGGTGCTTCCCCGCCCAGACTAAGCGCCGCACGGAGGGAATCAGGG
>NW_011466650.1:0-504 GCF_000754665.1 Bison bison bison | reverse complement strand
CTTCTGTGATTTTTTGGTTATTCAGCAGCGTGTTGTTCAGCTCCATATGTTGGAATTTTTTAATAGTTTTTCTCCTGTAATTGAGATCTAATCTTACTGCATCGCGGTCAGAAAAGATGCTTGGAATGATTTCTATTTTTTTGAATTTACCAAGGCTAGCTTTATGGCCCAGGATGTGATCTATCCTGGAGAAGGTTCCATGTGCGCTTGAGAAAAAGGTGAAATTCAGTGTTTTGGGATGAAATGTCCTATAGATATCAATTAGGTCTAACTGGTCTATTGTATCATTTAAAGTTTGTGTTTCCTTGTTAATTTTCTGTTTAGTTGATCTATCCATAGGTGTAAGTAGGGTATTAAAGTCTCCCACTATTATTGTGTTATTGTTAATTTCTCCTTTCATACTTGTTAGCATTTGTCTTACGTACTGTGGTTCTCCCGTGTTGGGTGCATATATATTTATAATTGTTATATCTTCTTCTTGGATTGATCCTTTGATCATTATGT
>NW_011466649.1:0-514 GCF_000754665.1 Bison bison bison | reverse complement strand
TTTTTTCTGGGGAGTGGGGGGTGGGGCTGGCGGCCAGGCAGGCTTTGGGAAGGAGCTCATGGTTTGGAATTGCATATGAAAAGAACCAGCTTTCCGGGTTCCAAGGAATCAAGTTTCCTTGCAAACCAACTTTGTCCGGTTCTAAGAGAATATCATGGCCCTCCTAGGTCAGGTCATCTTTCCTTTCCGTAGCCCTCGTTTGATCCCTGAATTCTAGACAGCTTGGATTGCCTCTGTGGGCTGGATGGATTGTCCTCCCGTTTCACCGGGCGGCGGGAGCGAGGTCCCAGAGGCTCTCCTGGAACCGGGCGTGGGGGCGGGGCTCACCGGGAGCCCGTGGTGAAGGTGGGCAGCGCACCGGGAGCGCGCCCGGGGCGGGGCGAAGCCGGGCGGCGCGGGTCGGGAACCGGGTCGCGGCGGGGATGGGGGGCGGTCCCAGTTGTGCTCCGGGGATCCCCACTGCGGCCGGGAAGGCACCGGGAGCATGGCAGGGGCGGGGCGGCGCGGGGCGGGG
>NW_011466648.1:0-500 GCF_000754665.1 Bison bison bison | reverse complement strand
TGGAGGTCGAAGCGGTACTTGGCACCCTTGATGCGCCCCCCACCAAGTTCCCCGGCCATCCCGATCTCCCTGGAGAGGAACACCGTGGTTTTTCCGGCACCACTTCCTCTCGAGCCCCTTCTACCCTCCTGATCTCCACAGGAGGGTCGACTCCCCTGCTGGGTCTGGAAGGGGTTCCCGACCTTCCGGTCGCACCTCAGGATGAGGCCGGTCTCACGACGACATTCCAGACGTGGCCTCGTGGGTGCTTCCACGTTGCGAAGCACCCCGATTTCCCGGTCCCCTCTTGGTAAGAACACGATGCCCGGACACCTCTCCGAACTCCACCCTGTAAATGAAGTCAACACGAAGGGGCAGTGACTCACCCGTGCGTCGTCCGGAAAAACCCCCAGGTTCCAAATACAGCTCGACAAGTGGCCTCTCTCCCCGGGGACACCTCGAGAGGCAAGCGGAGTTCCATGCCTCAACCCAAGACGAGGCCTGACTCTCCTGTCCCCAGT
>NW_011466647.1:0-509 GCF_000754665.1 Bison bison bison | reverse complement strand
TCCTGAGGCGTTTGGAGAGAGGTCGCGAGATTGGCCTCTAGGCTATGCAGGAGACTAAGGCCCTCATCTCCGCGATGACGGGGGAGTCTCGGGGTGGT
Organism: Bison bison bison; assembly: GCF_000754665.1. Taxonomy (NCBI): domain Eukaryota; kingdom Metazoa; phylum Chordata; class Mammalia; order Artiodactyla; family Bovidae; genus Bison; species Bison bison. Next base: position 411 of record NW_011466647.1, on the reverse strand, counting down.
TCTCGAGCGGCGGCCCCAGTGTGCGGTTTCTCACGAGGTACGACGGCGAGGTCAGTGAGCCTCTCGTGGGGCGCCAGGGAAGTCGGGTCTCCATACAAGTGGCGAGGGGGAGCGCGTCATTGCTCTTGAGTCATGGTAGGGGAACCTGGCCTCGAGACGTGTTGAAGAAGTTCTCTCGAGGTCTTTCTCGGGTTGAGGCAGGAATCCCTAGCTTCCCTCGACTTGTGCAGGTGACCTCAGGGGGCTTCTCATGGTGGCTCTGAGAAGTCAGGGAAACTGGAGGTGGGGGGGCCTCTCGGGACTCCACTGGGTTTGGTGCATTGGAAGAGGGCCTCATCTCCAGTGGAGGCAGGAACCTCAGGGTCCCTCTGATTTCAGACTCCGATCGCAGGGTCCGTGCAGACTGGGGAC
>NW_011466646.1:0-543 GCF_000754665.1 Bison bison bison | reverse complement strand
CCAGACGCACCCGGGAGACAGGCATTCATCTCGAGTGGAAGCAAAGAACCCCGCTCTGCTCTCGAGTCGCGACAGGTATCTCTTGGAGCTCACTGGGTGGACTAAAGGGAGTCAAGCCTCCTGAGGCGTTTGGAGAGAGGTCGCGAGGTTGGCCTCTAGGCCATGCAGGAGACGAAGGCCCTCATTTCCGCGATGAAGGGGGAGTCTCGGGGAGGTTCTCGAGCGGCGGTCCCAGGGTACGGTTTCTCACGAGGTGCGACGGCGAGGTCAGTGAGCCTCTCGTGGGACGCCAGGGAAGTCGGGTCTCCATGCGAGTGGCGAGGGGGAGCGCGTCATTTCTCTCGAGTCATGGTAGGGGAACCTGGCCTCGAGACGTGTTGAAGAAGGTCTCTCGAGGTCTTCCCGGGTTGAGGCAGGAAACCCTGGCTTCCCTCGACTTGTGCAGGTGACCTCAGGGGGCTTCTCATGGTGGCTCTGAGAAGTCAGGGAAACTGGAGGTGGGAGGGGCCTCTCGGGGCTCCACGGGGGTTGGTGCATTGGAAG
>NW_011466645.1:0-513 GCF_000754665.1 Bison bison bison | reverse complement strand
TCTTGCTCCACGTCACTAATGATTGGAGAGGCTCAACTCCAAACTCCAAGAGGGACCACTTCACATGAGTCCGACTGGGCCTCACTGCGATGTCTGTCAATAACCGATGCTGGAGAAGATGTGGAGCAAAGGGAACTCTCCTCCACGGTGAGTAGGAATGGGCGTGGGTAGAGCCGGTATGAAAAGAATATGGAGGTTCCCGAAGGAACTAAAAGTGGAAGTAGCCTATGGTCCAGCAGTCCGACTCCCAGGCATAGATCCACCCACGGTATAAGTGAACAAGATAGATGCCCCGTTTGGGCACATCTATCTGTGCGTGCGCGCGCACATGCGCATGCGCGATCGCCTCGAGGCAGGGGGTGGGGCGGGGGCCGGGGCTCTGGCTGGAGTCGGTGCAAGCCCCGGGATTGCCTGAGGCAAGCCAAAGGAGCCCCAGGTGGAGACGGGACTGCCGGTCGTCGGGTGTCCTGGAAGCCGAATGCGAATGCGGAGGGGCTCGCGGGCCGCGCGGAG
>NW_011466644.1:0-500 GCF_000754665.1 Bison bison bison | reverse complement strand
CCTATGGGATTCAGTAAAAGTAGTGCTAAGGGGAAGGTTCATAGCAATCCAAGCTTACCTCAAGGAAGAAAGAGAAAAATCAAATATATAACCTAACCACACTTAAAACAACTAGAAAAAGAAGAAATGAGGAACCCCAGGGTTAGTAGAAGGAAAAAAATCATAAAAATTAGAGCAGAAATAAATGAGAAAGAAACAAAGGAGACTATAGCAAAAATCAACCAAACTAAAAGCTGGTTATTTGAGAAGGTAAATAAAATAGACACACCGTTAGGCAGACTCATCAAGAAAAAAAGGAAGAAGAATCAAATGAACAAAATTAGAAATGAAAATGGAAAAATCACAACAGACAACACAGACATACAAAAGATCATAAGAGACTACTGTCAGAAACTATATGCCAATAAAATGAACAACTTGGAAGAAATGGACGAATTCTTAGAAAAGTATAACCTTCCAAAATTGAACCAGGAAGAAATAGAAAATCTTAACAGACCCAT
>NW_011466643.1:0-515 GCF_000754665.1 Bison bison bison | reverse complement strand
GTGCCCTTTCGACCTCCACTTCGTAACGTGGGACTTCTCCTGAGACGCTGTCGCGGGAAAGGGCTTCATCTTGCGAGTGACGGGGGAGCCACGTGGTTTTTCTCGAGTTACGGCGGGATTCTCGAATTACGACGGGGAATTCAGGATGCCTCTTGTGTTGGCCCAGGCAAGTCCAATCTTCCATTCGAGTTGCGAAGGAAAGCTGGGGATTGCTCTCGAGTGACTGCAGGGCCAAGAGACTTCATCTAGGCTTGTGTCCAGAAGCCAATGTTCCTCTCCAGGGGCGACAGGGATCTCGGGGTTGCATTCCAGACGCACCCGGGGAGACAGGCATTCATCTTGAGTGGAAGCAAAGAACCCCGCTCTGCTCTCGAATCGCGTCGGGTATCTCTTGGAGCTCACTGGGTGGACTCAAGGGAGTCAAGCCTCCTGAGGCGTTTGGAGAGAGGTCGCGAGATTGGTCTCTAGGCCATGCAGGAGACGAAGGCCGTCATCTCTCGATGACGGGGGAATCT
>NW_011466642.1:0-501 GCF_000754665.1 Bison bison bison | reverse complement strand
CTCAACTGGAATTCTATCACTGCTGGGAGCCAGTGAGGAACTCCGCCCATGACAAAGGTCATGAGGAACGAGGCTCGGCATACGCAAAGGCGGGATCGAGCTTCAGGAGTCCCCCTGGAAATTCTCGAGCATATACCCCCAAAACCAGAGTCTGCCTACTTTCTGATTGTGCTTTCACCTAAACCTCTGACTTTACGGGGGGCTCTCCCCCACTACCTCTCTCTGAAAAAAGAGTTAGCTTACAGTTCCAGTTAATAATTCCTGGGTGTGACAGTGTTTAACCTACAAACTCCTTTGGAAATCCTCTAGCCTGCCTGAATAGGTTCTTCCGCCCACATGTGACTGTTCAGAGCCTCCCAACTGTGAGAGGCAGGAAATGTTCTAAACTGTCTAAACACAGATTCTTTTGAGTAGTTAAAAGGTTGATTAGAAATTGTATTGGTGAAAGGTTTTTCACTTGTTGGGCCATTGTTTGCTGCTAAGGTTCCATATCCCTTACCT
>NW_011466641.1:0-537 GCF_000754665.1 Bison bison bison | reverse complement strand
CCTGTGGCTTCTCTGGGGGTTTCCTGGTGTCCTGACAAAGATATTGAGGAACCAGGAAGAGAGCATTGCCTTTACTAGATCCAGTCATAAACCAGTGAGGGAGAACGCGGATGTGGTCTTGGTTTTAGCTCAGTTCTTAATAATGTAACAAGTTGTTTCTACTTTCTGGACCTCAGTTTTTCTACCTATAAAACAGGGTGAGGGGCAGGTTGGATTTAAGATCTTTTTTTGAAAAAAAAAAAAAAAATTTTATCTTTATGCTCTTGATTTTTCTAGTTTCTTTTATATAGCTATTTTTGACTGCGCTGGGTCTTTGTTGCTGTGTGAGCTTTCTCTAGTTGCGGTGTTGTAGCCACGTGTTCCGGGAAACAAACTCACTCAGAAGGACAATGCAGATAGTGGAGTGCAGTTTATTACACCGGCGGGCCCAAGGCAGAGTCTCCTCTTAGCCAAGGACCCCCGACCAGTTTTTGTGAAAACTTTATATACCCTAAGTGTACGTGCCCAAACCCACCTCCCCAGATTCCCTGAAACTAG
>NW_011466640.1:0-512 GCF_000754665.1 Bison bison bison | reverse complement strand
GTCAAGAATAATAGTATGAGGAGAGCTCAGTGGAAAATCGGTGGAGAAAAGAGACTGAGTAGCTGGTTACGCGGAGACCAATAAACTTCAAGACAGAAGTTGCACCACTTAGGTAGGCCGCAGGCGCCCTCTCGAATAGCGAAAGGTGCCTCACCCTAGACACCTTCTCGAGTGGGTCTTAGCAGCCCAGGCATAATTAGTAAGCTTGGTGGGTTCCGCGCTCCAGATGGAGACTCACCTGGAAGTTAAAGAGAAGAATGACAAGGAACTTTATGAATTGCAGCTGTAAGTTAACTCTTTGACAGAGAGAGCGAGATGGTGGTGGGGGACAGCCCCCAGTGAAATCAGAGGTGAGAGCACAAAGCAATACAGTAGGCAGACTCTGGTTTTTTTGTGGGGGAGATGCTCGAGAATATCCGGGTGGACTCCTGAGGCTCGATCCCGCATTTGCTTATACCGAGCCTCCTTCCTCATGACCTTTGTCCAGAGTGGAATGCCTCCCCGGCTCCCGG
>NW_011466639.1:0-520 GCF_000754665.1 Bison bison bison | reverse complement strand
ATTTTTTATAATGTATTGCCAGTAGAATTTAGCCAGTCATTATATACTATTTATTTAGCTCTCTTTTGAAGCCATGTCTTACAACAGCAACTGATTTCAATTATGTTCTTGCTTTAATATTCATCTTGAATTAGTATTTTTTTTCATTTTTGCAAGCAGCATTTCAGTAGATTTAAATCATTTATTTAATCATTTAATATCTTCACTACAACAACTATCCTCTAAAAAGGGAAATGACACTCCATTTCTCCTGTGATTTTATAGGGACAAGAGAGTAGTAAAGTTCATTGCTTAATGTATTTTTTTCAGGGTTAAAATACTCTTTCTAAGGCAGACCTCCAAACTTCAAGCTTTTCAAGCATTTTTTAAAAATCTATTTTGGTTTCTGGTCTGCTTAGTCTCACAGTTATGTCTGACTTTTTGTGACCTCTGGAAAATAGCCCATCAAGCTCCTCTGTCTATGGGAGTTTTCCAGGCAAGAATACTGGAGTGGGTTATCAGGCCACTCTTCCAGCAGATC
>NW_011466638.1:0-514 GCF_000754665.1 Bison bison bison | reverse complement strand
CGACGTCGCTATGAACGCTTGGCCGCCACAAGTCCAGTTATCCCTGTGGAACTTTTCTGACACCTCCTGCTTAAAACCCCAAAGGTCAGAAGGATCGTGAGGCCCCGCTTTCACGGTCTGTATTCGTACTGAAAATCAAGATCAAGCGAGCTTTTGCCCTTCTGCTCCACGGGAGGTTTCTGTCCTCCCTGAGCTCGCCTTAGGACACCTGCGTTACCGTTTGACAGGTGTACCGCCCCAGTCAAACTCCCCACCTGGCACTGTCCCCGGAGCGGGTCGCGCCCGGCCGGCGCGCGGCCGGGCGCTTGGCGCCAGAAGCGAGAGCCCCTCGGGGCTCGCCCCCCCGCCTCACCGGGTCAGTGAAAAAACGATCAGAGTAGTGGTATTTCACCGGCGGCCCGCAAGGCCGGCGGACCCCGCCCCGCCCCCTCGCGGGAAACGGGGGGGCGCCGGGGGCCTCCCACTTATTCTACACCTCTCATGTCTCTTCACCGTGCCAGACTAGAGTCAAGCT
>NW_011466637.1:0-509 GCF_000754665.1 Bison bison bison | reverse complement strand
GAAGGAGAAATCAAAAGCTTTACAGACAAGCAAAAGCTGAGAGAATTCAGCACCACCAAACCAGCTCTCCAACAAATTCTAAAGGATATTCTCTAGACAGGAAACACAAAAACGGTAGTATAAATTACGAAGCAAAACAATAAAGTAAATGGCAACAGGATCACACTTATCAATAATTACCTTAAACATAAATGGGTTGAATGCCGCAACCAAAAGACAGAGACTGGCTGAATGGATACAAAAACAAGACCCCTACATATGTTGTCTACGAGACCCACCTCAAAACAGGGGACACATACAGACTGAAAGTGAAGGGCTGGAAAAAGATTTTCCATGCAAATACGGACCAAAAGAAAGCAGGAGTAGCAATACTCATATCAGACAAAATAGACTTTAAAACAAAGGCTGTGAAAAGAGACAAAGACGGTCACTACATAATGATCAAAGGATCAATCCAAGAAGAAGAGATAACAATTATAAATATATATGCACCCAACATGGGAGCACCA
>NW_011466636.1:0-537 GCF_000754665.1 Bison bison bison | reverse complement strand
TACGACGGCGAGGTCAGTGAGCCTCTCGTGGGGCGGCCAGGGAAGTCGGGTCTCCATGCGAGTGGCGAGGGGGAGGCGCGTCATTGGCTCTCGAGTCATGGTAGGGGAACCGTGGCCTCGAGACGTGTTGAAGAAGGTCTCTCGAGGTCTTTCTCGGGTTGAGGCAGGAAACCCTGGCTTCCCTCGACTTGTGCAGGTGACCTCAGGGGGCGTTCTCATGGTGGCTCTGAGAAGTCAGGGAAACTGGAAGTGGGGGGGGGTGGGCCTCTCGGGACTCCACGGGGTTTGGTGCATTGGAAGAGGGCCTCATCTCCAGTTGAGGCAGGAACCTCAGGGTTCCTCTGATTTCAGACTCCGATCGCAGGGTCCCTGCAGACTGGGGACAGGAGAGTCAGGCCTCGTCTTGGGTTGAGGCATGGAACTCCGCTTGCCTCTCGAGGTGTCCCCGGGGTGAGAGGCCACTTGTCGAGCGGTATTTGGAACCTGGGGGTCTTTTCCGGACGATGCCCGGGCGAGTCACTGCCCCTTCGTGTTGAC
>NW_011466635.1:0-507 GCF_000754665.1 Bison bison bison | reverse complement strand
CTGGCGCCACACGAGAGGCTCACTGACCTCGCCGTCGTACCTCGTCGAGAAACCGCACCCTGGGGCCGCCGCTCGAGAACCACCCCGAGCCTCCCCCGTCATCGCGAGATGAGGGCCTTCGTCTCCGGCATGGCCTAGAGGCCAACCTCGCGACCTCTCTCCAGACGCCTCAGGAGGCTTGACTCCCTTTAGTCCACCCAGTGAGCTCCAAGAGATACCCGTCGCGACTCGAGAGCAGAGCGGGGTTCTTTGCTTCCACTCGAGATGAATGCCTGTCTCCCCGGGTGCGTCTGGAATGCAACCCCGAGACCCCGGTCGCCCCTGGAGAGGAACATTGGCTTCTGGACACAAGCCTAGATGAGGTCTATTGGCCCTGCAGTCACTCGAGAGCAATCCCCAGCTTTCCTTCGCAACTAGATTGGAAGATTGGACTTCCCTGGGAAAACGCAAGAGGCATCCTGAATTCCCCGTCGTAACTCGAGAATCCCGCCGCAACTCGAGAAAAAC
>NW_011466634.1:0-500 GCF_000754665.1 Bison bison bison | reverse complement strand
TGTTCCTCTTTGTATTTCTTTCACCTAGTGTTTATAGTTTTCTATATATAGGTCTTTAGTTTCTTTAGGTAGATATATTCCTAGTATTTTATTCTTCTCGTTGCAATGGTGAATGGAATTGTTTCCTTAATTTCTCTTTCTGTTTTCTCATTATTAGTGTATAGGAATGCAAGGGATTTCTGTGTGTTGATTTTATATCCTGCAACTTTACTATAATCATTGATTAGTTCTAGTAATTTTCTGGTGGAGTCTTAGGGTTTTCTATATAGAGGATCATGTCATCTGCAAATAGTGAGAGTTTTACTTCTTCTTTTCCAATTTGAATTCCTTTATTTCTTTTTCTGCTCTGATTGCTGTAGCCAAAACTTCCAAAACTATGTTGAATAGTAATGGTGAAAGTGGGCACCCTTGTTTTGTTCCTGACTTTAGAGGAAATGCTTTCAATTTTTCACCATTGAGGATAATGTTTGCTGTGGGTTTGTCATATATAGCTTTTATTA
>NW_011466633.1:0-539 GCF_000754665.1 Bison bison bison | reverse complement strand
CCCCCAACCCCCCACCCCCCCCCCCAAGAACGACCACCGACACTTATCCCCGCCGCGTGTTTTCCCACCCGTCTGGTCGAGATGCCTGGGAAACGTCTGGATGGGGCTTTCTCCCACATTTCCCTCCATCACGATGCCAACGGGAGGGGACCTGGCTTCTCCGGGCTAACACGAGCACGGGCCATATTTGCCGCCAGTAGCGGAAAGAAGGGAAACGAAGCGAAGCCCAACCCTCAATGGCAGAAGGCACCAGGCCATTGTTGTGAGAAAGCCACTGAAGGAGGCCAAGCCCCAGAGCTCCCCGACTCCCATTCCGGCAGGAAGAGGAGGATAAAGGGCCCCATCCCAGCCCCGCAACCCCACCCCCCACCCCCACCCCCACCCCCTTCAAACAACACCATCTTCCCAGAGAAGAGAAGGGAGAAGCCACGTGTGTGCCAAAGGAGCAAAACGAACAAACGATGCCCCTTTGGGCACAGCCGACTCCTGGGAACCGTGGCCCCAGCCGGCCGGTCCCTGCCGTTCTCGGTGGTGGGTGG
>NW_011466632.1:0-520 GCF_000754665.1 Bison bison bison | reverse complement strand
GTCAAGAATAAAGACATTATCAGACATACAAGAACACATACGGTTTTTCTCACACCCTTTATTGAAAATTTTTGGGGGAATGTGCTCCAGTAAAAGGAGCTTCGCTGGTGGCTCAGATGGTAAAGCATCTGTCTATAATGCAGGAGACCTTGGTTCAATCCCTGGGTCAGGAAGATCCTCTGGAGAAGGAAATGGCAACCTATTCAGGTACTCTTGCCTGGAGAATCCCATGGATGGAGGAGCCTGGTGAGCTACAGTCCATGGGGTTGCAAAGGGTCAGACACAACTGAGCAACTTCACAAAAGGAAGGGAGCAACCCAAAAGACATGAGCCAAAAGAGTAAACCAAAAAAGAAAGAGTTGACTCAAACAGGAAGGCATTAAGGGAAGTCTCTGATTGAGAAGGGGAGACACCTCAAAAGGAAAGAAAGATACCCTGGAAAAGGGAATGGCTACCCACTCCAGAATCCTGGCCTGGAGAATTCACGGGGTCACAAAGAGTTGGACATGACTGAGCAACT
>NW_011466631.1:0-528 GCF_000754665.1 Bison bison bison | reverse complement strand
AAAACTACTAGATATTTCATATTGACTAGTTCCCAGTTCACGGGACTCTGACATTCCCTGAGGTCAAAGTTTCTTGTATTGAAGCAGTTGGTTTGCAAGGGCTGCCTTGTCTTGAGACCATTGAAATAAGAACTCAGAACTTGAGCACTATTATCAAAAATCACAAGGCTCACACTGACACAGACATCAATCCAGACAGACAAGACAAGACATCTTCCAGTTTTCCGCCTGAGATGGAAAAGATTTCTTTGAGCCGTTTTTTCTGGGGAGTGGGGGGTGGGGCTGGCGGCCAGGCAGGCTTTGTGAAGGAGCTCTTGGTTTAGAATTGCATATGAAAAGAACCAGCTTTCCGGGTTCCAAGGAATCAAGTTTCCTTGGAAACCAACTTTGTCCGGTTCTATAGAATATCATGGCCCTCCTAGGTCAGGTCATCTTTCCTTTCCGTAGTCCTCGTTGGATCCCTGAATTCTAGACAGCTTGGATTGCCTCTGTGGGCTGGATGGATTGTCCTCCCGTTTCACCGGGCGG
>NW_011466630.1:0-524 GCF_000754665.1 Bison bison bison | reverse complement strand
TTCGTGTTGACTTCATTCACAGGGTGGAGTTCGGAGAGGTGTCCGGGGATCGGCTTCTTATCTAGAGGGGACCGGGAAATCGGGGTGCTTCGCAATGTGGAAGCACCCGCGAGGCCACGTCTGGAATGTCGTCGTGAGACCGGCCTCATCCTGAGGTGCGACCGGAAGGTCGGGAACCCCTTCCAGACAAAGCAGGGGAGTCGACCCTCCTGTCGAGATCAGGAGGGTAGAAGGGGCTCAGAGGAAGTGGTGCCGGAAAACCTCGGTGTGCCTCTCCAGGGAGACCGGGATGCCGGGGAACTTTGTGGGGGCGCATCAAGGGTGCCAAGTACCGTTTCGACCTCCAATTCCTAACGTGGGACTTCTCCTGAGACGCTGTAGCGGGACAGGGCTTCATCTTGCGATGACGGGGGAACCACGTGGTTTTTCTCGAGTTGCGGCGGGATTCTCGAGTTACGACGGGGAATTCGGGATGCCTCTTGTGTTGGCCCAGGGAAGTCCAATCTTCCATTCGAGTTGCGAAG
>NW_011466629.1:0-539 GCF_000754665.1 Bison bison bison | reverse complement strand
TGTAGCCCTGGTGCCGCTACAGCGTCTCAGGAGAAGTCCCACTTTAGGAATTGGAGTTCGAACGGTACTTGTCACCCTTGATGCGACCCACAAACGCGCCCCGACATCCCGGTCTCCCGTCGAGAGGAACACCGAAGTTTTCCGGCACCACTTCCTCTGAGCCTCTTCTACCCTCCTGATCTGGACAGGAGGGTCGACTCCTCTGCTTTGTCTGGAAGGTGTTCCCGACCTTCCGGTCGCACCTCAGGATGAGGCCGGTCTCACGACGACATTCCAGACGTGGCCTCGTGGGTGGTTCCACATTCCGAAGGACCCCGATTTCCCGGTCCCCTCTTGATAAGAACCCGATGCCCGGACACCTCTTCGAACTCCACCCTGTGAATGAAGTCAACCCGAAGGGGCAGTGACTCTCCCGTGCATTGTCGGGAAAAGACCCCCAGGTTCCAAATAGCGCTCGACAAGTGGCCTGTCTCCCCGGGAACACCTCGAGGGGCAAGCGGAGTTCCATGCCTCAACCCAAGACGAGGCCTGACTCTCCT
>NW_011466628.1:0-525 GCF_000754665.1 Bison bison bison | reverse complement strand
ACGTGGTTCACCCGTCATCGCAAGATGAAGCCATTTCCGCTACAGCGTCTCAGGAGAAGTCCCACGTTAGGTATTGGAGGTCGAAATGGTACTTGGCACCCTTGATGCGACCCACCAAAGGGCCCCGCTATCCCGGTCTCCCTCGAGAGGAACACCGAGGTTTTCCGGCACCACTTCCTCTGAGCCCCTTCTACCCTCCTGATCTGGACAGGAGGGTCGACTCCCCTGCTTTGTCTGGAAGGGGTTCCCGACCTTCCGGTCGCACCTCAGGATGAGGCCGGTCTCACGACGACATTCCAGACGTGGCCTCGTGGGTGGTTCCACATTCCGAAGGACCCCGATTTCCCGGTCCCCTCTTGATAAGAACCCGATGCCCGGACACCTCTTCGAACTCCACCCTGTGAATGAAGTCAACACGAAGGGGCAGTGACTCGCCCGTGCATCGTCGGGAGAAGACCCCCAGGTTCCAAATACCGCTCGACAAGTGGCCTGTCTCCCCGGGAACACCTCGAGAGGCAAGCGGAG
>NW_011466627.1:0-510 GCF_000754665.1 Bison bison bison | reverse complement strand
CTAAATACACGGTGATACCACAAAAATTGTCAAGGTAATGCACACGATGCGCTTTTATTTAGGTCTAAATCAGTGAAACAAAGTATTCACTGCAAGGTACAAACTTTTTTCAGCTTGCAAAGAACAAAATCGTCTTATATTTGAACACAAAGTATCTTGCAGAATTTGAAAAATAGGTTTTACATGAAATTCATACTTAATTGTCAGTTATTTTGAGACTATGGAACAAAGAAAATAAACTTATGTTAACTGGGGCTGCTTAAGCTGTATCTTTTTCAGATTTTTTTTTTTTTAATTTCCTTTACACTTTTACAGTCATAGATAGATAGAATAGACAAGGTTTGGAGGAGACACACTCTCCCTGCCATGTGACCCATCGGAGTTGACTTAGAGAGATGAGGCTGGTAGGGAGTTTGGAGGCCTCTTTAGGGGAATTACAAATGCCTCATTTCTCCCACCGAAACATCTGAATTGCTCCCCATCCCCCGCTAGAGGTGTCAGGGTGGGGCT
>NW_011466626.1:0-504 GCF_000754665.1 Bison bison bison | reverse complement strand
AGGTCCCTGCAGGACTGGGGGACAGGAGAGTCAGGCCTCGTCTTGGGTTGAGGCATGGAACTCCGCTTGCCTCTCGAGGTGTCCCCGGGGAGAGAGGCCACTTGTCGAGCGGTATTTGGAACCTGGGGGTCTTTTCCGGAAGATGCACGGGCGAGTCACTGCCCCTTCGTGTTGACTTCATTCACAGGGTGGAGTTCGGAGAGGTGTCCGGGCACCGGTTTCTTACCAAGAGGGGACCCCGAAATCGGGGTGCTTCGCAATGTGGAAGCACCCACGAGGCCACGTCTGGAATGTCGTCGTGAGACCGGCCTCATCCTGAGGTGCGACCGGAAGGTCGGGAACCCCTTCCAGACAAAGCAGGGGAGTCGACACTCCTGTGGAGATCAGGAGGGTAGAAGGGGCTCAGAGGAAGTGGTGCCGGAAAACCTCGGTGTTCTTCTCCAGGGAGACCGGGATGCCGGGGAACTTTGTGGGGGCGCTATCAAGGGTGCCAAGTACCGTTTC
>NW_011466625.1:0-508 GCF_000754665.1 Bison bison bison | reverse complement strand
CATCTCGAGTGGAAGCAAGAACCCCGTCTGCTCTCGCGTCGCGACGGGTATCTCTTGGAGCTCACTGGGTGGACTAAGGGAGTCAAGCCTTCTGAGGCGTTTGGAGAGAGGTCGCGATATTTGTCTCTAGGCCATGCAGGAGACGAAGGCCCTCATCTCGCGATGACGGGGGAGTCTCGGGGTTGTTCTCGAGCGGCGGCCCCAGTGTGCGCTTTCTCACGAGGTACGACGGTGAGGTCAGTGAGCCTCTCGTGGGGCGCCAAGGAAGTCGGGTCTCCATGCGAATGGCGAGGGGGAGCGCGTCATTGCTCTCGAGCCATGGTAGGGTGCCGGGGACCAGCCCCGGCTGATCCAGGGTATTCGAAGGAGAGACGGCGTAGGCGAAGATCAGGAAACAACTGCTTCATTAAATGTTAGTTAAGGATATAAAGAGTAATAGAATGAGGATAGCTCAGTGAGGAAATTCAGTGGAGAAAAGAGGCTGAAGAATTCAGCCAGAAGGTAAGAG
>NW_011466624.1:0-506 GCF_000754665.1 Bison bison bison | reverse complement strand
AGACAGAAATAAATAGACAAAAAGAAACAAAACAAGAACCAATAGCAAAAATACAAACAAAGCCAAAAGCTGGTTCTTCAAAAGGATAAATAAAATTGACAAGCCATTAGCCAGACTCATCAAAAAACAAAGGGAGAAAAATCAAATCAATAAAATTAGAAATGAAAATGGAGAGATCACAACAGACAACACAGAAATACAAAGGATCATAAGAGACTACTATCAACAATTATATGCCAATAAAATGGACAACGTGGAAGAAGTGGACAAATTCTTAGAAAAGTACAACTTTCCAAAACTGGACCAGGAAGAAATAGAAAATCTTAACAGACCCATCACAAGCATGGAAATTGAAACTGTAATCAAAAATCTTCCAGCAAACAAAAGCCCAGGTCCAGACGGCTTCATAGCTGAATTCTACCAAAAATTTAGAGAAGAGCTAACACCTGTCCTACTCAAACTCTTCCATAAAATTGCAGAGGAAGGTAAACTTCCAAACTCATTCT
>NW_011466623.1:0-576 GCF_000754665.1 Bison bison bison | reverse complement strand
AAAAAGAAAAAAAAAAATAGTATTTAAGATCATCACTTGACCAAAGAAATTGTTAAACATGGCAGTCTCAAACTGAAAAATAGAAACAAAATGAAAGAATTACGAATTTAGAAAAAAAAAAATAAATAAAAAAAAATAAAAATTAAAAAATTAAAAAAACAAAAACAAAAACTTTCAATGGAAGGTGCACTTGGAATAGATGAAAGCAACCCAGGAACGATTCAAAATATCAAAGAGTAAACATGGTAAGCAGAAATTTTATCTGTTGAGGATTTCTCAACACTTTTACACTATGAAAAATCATTAAAGAGCTTTTATTAACATAGGTTATATCTGAGTATTTATCACATTAGATTTTAAAGCTGAGAAATCTTTGAAAAATTTTATTATTATACTTTAAGATAATAATGAATAATCATTACATGTTGGGGCTTCCCTGGTGGCTCAGTGGTAAAGAATCCACCTGCCAACGTGGGAGACGTGGGTTCCATCCCTGGTCAATAAAATCCTCTGGAGAAGGAAACGGCAACCCACTCCAGTATTCTTGCCTGGAGAATCCCGTGGACAGAGGAGCCT
>NW_011466622.1:0-511 GCF_000754665.1 Bison bison bison | reverse complement strand
TGGAGTTCGAAGAGGTGTCCGATGCATCGGGTTCTATCAAGAGGGGACCGGGGAAATCGGGGGTCCTTCGGAATGTGGAACCACCCACGAGGCCACGTCTGGAATGTCGTCGTGAGACCGGCCTCATCCTGAGGTGCGACCGGAAGGTCGGAAACCCTTCCAGACAAAGCAGGGGAGTCGACCCTCCTGTCCAGATCAGGAGGGTAGAAGGGGCTCAGAGGAAGTGGTGCCGGAAAACCTCGGTGTTCCTCTCGAGGGAGACCGGGATGTCGGGGAACTTTGTGGGTCGCATCAAGGGTGTCAAGTACCGTTTCGACCTCCAATACCTAATGTGGGACTTCTCCTGAGACACTGTAGCGGGAAAGGGCTTCATCTTGCGATGATGGGGGAACCACGTGGATTTTCTCGAGTTGCGGCAGGATTCTCGAGTTACGACGGGGAATTCAGGATGCCTCTTGTGTTGGCCCAGGGAAGTCCAATCTTCCATTCGAGTTGCGAAGGAAAGCTGGGG
>NW_011466621.1:0-514 GCF_000754665.1 Bison bison bison | reverse complement strand
ATCTCGAGAGGCAAGCGGAGTTCCATGCCTCAACCCAAGACGAGGCCTGACTCTCCTGTCCCCAGTCTGCAGGGACCCTGCGATCGGAGTCTGAAATCAGTGGTACCCCGCGGTTCCTGCCTCAACTGGAGATGAGGCCCTCTTCCAATGCACCAAACCCAGTGGGGTCCCGAGAGGCCCCTCCCACCTCCAGTTTCCCTGGCTTCTCAGAGCCACCATGAGGAGCTCCCTGAGGTCACCTGCACAAGTCGAGGGAACCCAGGGTTTCCTGCCTCAACCCGAGAAAGACCTCGAGAGACCTTCTTCAACGCGTCTCGAGGCCAGATTCCCCTACCATGGCTCGGGAGCAATGACGCGCTCCCCCTCGCCACTCGCATGGAGACCCGACTTCCCTGGCGCCCCACGAGAGGCTCACTGACCTCGCCGTCGTACCTCGTGAGAAACCGCACACTGGGGCTGCCGCTCGAGAACAACCCCGAGATTCCCCCGTCATCGAGAGATGAGGGCCTTCAGA
>NW_011466620.1:0-517 GCF_000754665.1 Bison bison bison | reverse complement strand
GAAATAAAATAGACAAAAGAAATAAAAGAAGACCATAGCAAAAATACAACAAAACCAAAAGCTGGTTCTTTGAAAGGATAAATAAAATTGACAAACCATTAGCCAGACTCATCAAGAAACAAAGGGAGAAAAATCAAATCAACAAAATTAGAAACAAAAATGGAGAGATCACAACAGACAACACAGAAATACAAAGGATCATAAGAGACTACTATCAACAATTATATGCCAATAAAATGGACAACGTGGAAGAAATGGACAAATTCTTAGAAAAGTACAACTTTCCAAAACTGGACCAGGAAGAAATAGAAAATCTTACCAGACCCATCACAAGCACGGAAATTGAAACTGTAATCAAAAATCTTCCAGCAAACAAAAGCCCCGGTCCAGACGGCTTCACAGCTGAATTCTACCAAAAATTTAGAGAAGAGCTAACACCTATCCTGCTCAAACTCTTCCAGAAAATTGCAGAGGAAGGTAAACTTCCAAACTCATTCTATGAGGCCACCATCACCCT
>NW_011466619.1:0-524 GCF_000754665.1 Bison bison bison | reverse complement strand
TCTAAATGCTCTGTGTCTCTTAGCTTGAGAAGTCGAGGTTTTTCTTGTCTAATAGTAAGGTAAAAAGCAAAAACTGTGTTACTCTTTGACCTTTATTAATTTGCACAGTTTTGGTAGGCAGCGAGATCAAAACTTTAATTTCTCCAATATAATCAGAATCTACTACACCATACACACCCAAATCCTTGAAAAGAAAGCGAGCTACGCCCCAAGACAAATCTTACAATGTCCTCAGGTAGGGGGCCAGCCCACTCCCGTTGGAATTGGAGTAACCTCGTCAAGGGTTAATATTGTTGCTAAATCCCCTTACCGTTTGGCTTTTCTCTTAGCCTGGGTGAGACCCCCCCTGAGGGGGTTTTCTCCAAGGAGCACGCTCTGCATATTGTGCATGCAGTCTGTTTTAAAAGCTCCACTGTTTAAAAAACTTTTTATCTTTTTCAGGCTTAGGCAACACTTTGAGAGGCTTTGGGGGCAAAGTGGGAAACTCTTGGGCCCTGGAAGGCGCAAACGGAGGCGGCGGCTAT
>NW_011466618.1:0-595 GCF_000754665.1 Bison bison bison | reverse complement strand
TCGCGGCACTCCACTGGGTTTGGTGGAATTGGAAGAGCGCCTCATCTCCAGTTGAGGCAGGAACCTCAGGGTTCCTCTGACTTCAGACTCCGATCGCAAGGTCCCTGCAGACTTGGGACAGGAGAGTCAGGCCTCGTCTTGGGTTGAGGCATGGAACTCCGCTTGCCTCTCGAGGTGTTCCCGGGGAGACAGGCCACTTGTCGAACGGTATTTGGAACCTGGGGGTGTTTTCCCGACGATGCACGGGGGAGGCACTACCCCTTCGTGTTGACTTCATTCACAGGGTGGAGTTCGAAGAGGTGTCCGGGCATCGGGTTCTTATCAAGAGGGGACCGGGAAATCGGGGTCCTTCGGAATGTGGAACCACCCACGAGGCCACATCTGGAATGTCGTCGTGAGACCGGCCTCATCCTGAGGTGCGACCGGAAGGTCGGGAACCCCTTCCAGACAAAGCAGAGGAGTCGACCCTCATGTCCAGATCAGGAGGGTAGAAGAGGCTCAGAGGAAGTGGTGCCGGAAAACTTCGGTGTTCCTCTCGAGGGAGACCGGGATGTCGGGGCACTTTGTGGGTCGCATCAAGGGTGACAAGTACCAT
>NW_011466617.1:0-509 GCF_000754665.1 Bison bison bison | reverse complement strand
ACATGTAAGTGATACCATATGATATTTGTCTTTCTCTTTCTGACATCCTAAGTATTCTTTTTTAATTGCTAGTGTACAGTCAAGTGTTTACTTAATTTCATTTTCAAAATGTTTGTTGCTATTGTATAGAAATCTGCTTGATTTTTAAAATATTTATCTTGTATTCTGCAAGGTTTTTATTACTTCTAATACTTGTGGTTTCTTCAGGATTTTCTATATATAAAAGTATGTTATCTCCAACATACTTTGACTTTTTCCTTTCCATTCTGAAGGCTTTTTTTTTTTTTAAACAACCAAAACAATAATTCCTTTTTCTTACCTGATTGCTCTGGTTATAGAACTGCCAGTATAATATTGAGCCAAAGTGTGGGATAGACTTCCTCGTGTTGTTCCCAATCTTAGGGGGAAAGCTCTCAGTTTTTCATTATTAAGTATGATGTTAGCTGTGGGTCTTTTACAGGTACCCTTTGATTGAGAAAGTACTCTTCTGTTCTTAGTTATTAAGTGTT
>NW_011466616.1:0-510 GCF_000754665.1 Bison bison bison | reverse complement strand
AGCACATGGAACCTTCTCCAGGATAGATCATATCCTGGGACCATAAAGTTAGCCTTGTAAATTCAAAAAAATAGAAATCATTCCAAGCATCTTTTCTGACCACAATGCAGTAAGATTAGATCTCAATTACAGGAGAAAAACTATTAAAAATTCCAACATATGGAGGCTGAACAACACGCTGCTGAATAACCAACAAATCACAGAAGAAATCAAAAAAGAAATCAAAATTTGCATAGAAATGAATGAAAATGAAAACACAACAACCCAAAACCTGTGGGACACTGTAAAAGCAATCCTAAGGGGAAAGTTCATAGCAATACAGGGACACCTCAAGAAACAAGAAAAAAGTAAAATAAATAACCTAACTTTACACCTAAAGCAACTAGAAAAGGAAGAAATGAAGAACCCCAGGGTTAGTAGAAGGAAAGAAATCTTAAAAATTAGGGCAGAAATAAATGCAAAAGAAACAAAAGAGACCATAGCAAAAATCAACAAAGCCAAAAGCTGGTT
>NW_011466615.1:0-503 GCF_000754665.1 Bison bison bison | reverse complement strand
GGAAAGACTTAAGATGGCAATACCATGGAATGCAGCTTCAATCTGAAATGAAGATTCGATATGACTTGATCCCTCAGAGCTTTTGTGTCATCAAGTGTTATGGAAGGATAAAAGAGATCGAGAAAGCTGCTGACATAGGACTTGGGGCGGGGTGGGGGGGCGAGTAAGAGTACCCCCTGCGGGTCTTTAGCCCGATGTGATGCAGCCACTAGCAGTCTGCTAAGGAAACAAAGGCAGTGTCTCAGAGCATGACACCCAGACCCCCTCACCCACGACATGCATTGAGATAACATGGGCAGCAGGTGAGTCCTCCCGGGCTAAAAAATGATTGACATGAATCTTGAAGAAAGGCAGATTTCCAGGCAAATATGTCATTTCCTTAACATAGATGAGGAGAACAAGGTAGGAGGAAAACTTACTGTTTGGTTCAGGTCGCTTCTGAGCCTTTTGGGGGAACAGACCTGAAGCCAGAGTCTAGCGGAAATACACAGGCTTTGAACATC
>NW_011466614.1:0-506 GCF_000754665.1 Bison bison bison | reverse complement strand
TATTGCAGGGCACGTGCTCTCCTTGAACTCCACCCCTTGTGGTTTCGGACTCCACCTGCCAGTTTCTGGCTCTGCCTTTGTCTCAAATGATATCCCCTTACTCTAGAAGAAGGCTGGGTTGGGGCCCTGGACTGTGAGGATCCCCTAAGTACACAAACACAGAAATATGTGTATGGGCTCCAAACTGTCTCCTAAGTCAGGCTTCAAGCAGTAGTCGATTTCCTACAGATGAATGAATGTCACCAGTTAAGCACTTAATGACCTTTGCTAAAGTTTGTCTCTCACTTGTGACCATTTTTCCGTGAAGAAGCCAAAGAAACATTTAAATACTTAATAAGAATTACCACCCCTCAAACAATGAGGAAGAAAAAATCAGGATGCTCAGTAATCTGCTCGCCTCATTCACAAGCCAGGTGATTCCTCCCACCGCAGTCAACGGCAAGTCATGTCTCAGTCTCCATTCATGTAAAAAAGACTACAGGTCATTAACCTTCTGCGACTCTTCC
>NW_011466613.1:0-527 GCF_000754665.1 Bison bison bison | reverse complement strand
TAGTAGGGAAGTCTGGCCTCGAGACGTGTTGAAGAAGGTCTCTCGAGGTCTTTCTCGGGTTGAGGCAGGACGACCCTGGGGTCCCTCGACTGGTGCAGGTGACCTCAGGGGGCTGCTCATGGTGGCTCTGAGAAGTCAGGGAAACTGGAGGTGGGAGGGGCCTCTCGGCACTCCACTGGGTTTGGTGCATTGGAAGAGGGCCTCATCTCCAGTTGAGGCAGGAACCTCAGGGTTCCTCTGATTTCAGACTCCGATCCCAGGGTCCCTGCAGACTTGGGGAAGGAGAGTCAGGCCTCGTCTTGTGTTGAGGCATGGAACTCCGCTTGCCTCTCGAGGTGTTCCCGGGGAGACAGGCCACTTGTCGAGCGGTATTTGGAACCTGGGGGTTTTTTCCCGACGATGCACGGGCGAGTCACTACCCCTTCGTGTTGACTTCATTCACAGGGTGGAGTTCGAAGAGGTGTCCGGGCATTGGGGACCGGGCAATCGGGGTCCTTCGGAATGTGGAAGCACCCACGAGACCACGT
>NW_011466612.1:0-524 GCF_000754665.1 Bison bison bison | reverse complement strand
ATGTACAATATCATGCATGAAACGAGTCGCTAGCCAGGTTCGGTGCATGATACTGGATGCTGGGTCTGGTGCACTGGGACGAACCCAGAGGGGATGGGTATGGGGAGGGGAGGAGGGGAGGAAGGGTTCAGGATGGGGAACACATGTATACCTGTGGCGGATTCATTTTGATATTTGGCAAAACTAATACAATTTGTAGAGTTTAAAAATAAAATAAAATTTAAAAAAAAATTTGGGCTGAAATACATAAAAAAAAGGAAAGGAACCTATAGCAAAACTCAGCAAAAAAAAAAGCTGGTTCTTTGAGAAGATAAATAAAATAGGCAAACCATTAGCAAAACTCATCAAGAAAGAAAGGGGGGATAATCAAATCAACAAAATTAGAAAGGAAAATGGATAAAACACAGCAGACAACACAGAAGTACAAAGGATCATAAAAGATTACTATCAGCAGCTATAGGACAATAAAATGGACAACTTGGAAGAAATGAACAAATTCCTAGAAAAGTATAACAATCGAAAAC
>NW_011466611.1:0-511 GCF_000754665.1 Bison bison bison | reverse complement strand
AATTCAGCCAGAATGTAAGAGAAAGAACGACATGGTGAGACCAAGTTTCGGTGAACAAGGCCCGCACTTTATTTTTCAAAGTAGTTTTTATACCTTAAGTTATGCATAGAGGATAATGGGGGAAGGGGTAGAGTCTTGCAGCAAACCAGGCTTTCTTCCTGCAAACTTACCATATGCAAAAGCTTAGGTGATTGGCGTCATCTTCTGGCCCGGAGGCCTGTTAATATTTTAAGACCTTTTCTTCAGAAAACTTATTTTTCTCTAAAGGTGGTTGGTCGGGAGCCACCCTCCAAAAAAGCATTAGACAAAGTTGCATTCCTACAGAGCAAATGTGTGGTGGGCTATAACAAGAAAAAGAATTAACTCAAAGGTCCCAGGTTACAAATATTAAAGCTACTACTTACACCAATTATATTAATCAATACACTGCCAGGGACACAGCAGGTAAGGGATATGGAACCTTAGCAGCAAACAATGGCCCAACAAGTGAAAAACCATTCACCAATACAAT
>NW_011466610.1:0-503 GCF_000754665.1 Bison bison bison | reverse complement strand
CAGAGATAAAGAGACACAGATTAAGCTCTGTACCCTAAGGCTCTGGTGTCCCTGAACAGTGGAGATCAACTGTAGCAAACAGGGGTTTTTCCCTATTCCCTAGCATCCAGACAGGAACAGGTTCTCTATCCCATGGATTAAAGTATCCAGGCACGTGGTGCCCCTGCTTATCCTTTGATACTCAGGGAGAGTTCCCAGTTATTGACAGGCCCGAGGGACACAGGAGTTTGCTGTTTGGACTGTGGAGCAGGAACCTGTGGTTGGAATTTCCAGAGCCTGGTCAATGACTGTGCCTGGGCTAGCAGCAGATGCAAAACCCACTACCTCCCTGGAGCAGAATGTGCCACGTGGGTGGGCTGCAGACCAGGAACCGTCGAAGATGCCATCTGGTCTAGGGATGTGTCCGTAAGGGTGCCACCCACCACGCTCTCAGGCTTTGCACTAATTTTTGGCCAGCAGCTCGAGAGTGGCTCACCGCCTAGGGCCCCGCCTATTTGGCTGAT
>NW_011466609.1:0-505 GCF_000754665.1 Bison bison bison | reverse complement strand
TTCTCGCATTCCTGACTTGTGGTCACTCAGTGCCAGTAGCACCCTCTCATCATTGAAAGTTGTTTAAAATGCTCCCCTACTTTATCAAATACCTACTAAAACTGATAATATTTCTCGTTGAGAACCACTATTTTAAGTTTATTCATTTAGATTAATAGAGCTATGTTCTCCAGATTTATTTTTATTATATAATGTGTTTTAATTTTCCTTTTGCTTCCTTCTAGTAATCTACCTAACTCCCAGCCTCCTTCATACCAGAGACGACTTTTAGTTACTAGGTCTGGCAGGAAAATTAAAGGAAGAGGACCAAGGGTAGGTGCTTATTTTCCCAGAAATCCTGATAATATTGCATTTATCTTAAATCTTGGAGTGTTTAATTTTTTTTTTCACATAAGTAGTTAAAATTTAGAGTAGATGTGGATATTGAATTGTATGTTCTCTTTTTATAGTACTTCTTTGTGTTGGTTCTTCTATGCTGAAAGTCTACGAGATGTTAATGGATTTT
>NW_011466608.1:0-516 GCF_000754665.1 Bison bison bison | reverse complement strand
CAGAAATATAGATCAATAGGACAAAAATAGAAAGCCCAGAGATAAATCCACGCACATATGGACACCTTATCTTTGACAAAGAGGCAAGAATATACAATGGATTAAAGACAATCCTTTACAAGTGGTGCTGGGAAATCTGGTCAACCACTTGTAAAAGAATGAAACTAGAACACTTTCTAACACCATACACAAAAATAAACTCAAAATGGATTAAAGATCTCAATGTAAGACCAGAAACTATAAAACTCCTAGAAGGAGAACATAGGCAAAACACTCTCCGACATACATCACAGCAGGATACTCTATGACCCACCTCCAAGAATATTGGAAATAAAAGCAAAAATAAACAAATGGGACCTAATTAAACTTAAAAGCTTCTGCACAACAAAGGAAACTATTAGCAAGGTGAAATGGCAGCCTTCAGAATGGGAGAAAATAATAGCAAATGAAGCAACTGACAAACAACTAATCTCAAAAATATACAAGCAACTCCTACAGCTCAACTCCAGAAAAATA
>NW_011466607.1:0-517 GCF_000754665.1 Bison bison bison | reverse complement strand
AAATGACAGATTAGACAGGACAGCAGGAGAAAATTGTGCACTTGAAGACGTAAGCAACAGAAAAGTGTTCAGAGTGAAGCGCAGACTATGCCAATATATACAAAGACAACGCAGCATAATCTATTAATTTTTGTCCCCTAAGAACACAGGATTGGTTAAACATTTGAAAATCATCAGTGTAATTAAAAGTACTAAAAGGACAAAAAATAAAACACAGTAGGGTCATCTCGAAAAACGCTGAAAAATAATTTGATAAAGTCTAATATCTGTTCCAGGGTTGGGAAGATGCCCTGGCGGAGGGCATGGCAACCAACTCCAGTATTCTTGCCTGGAGAATCCTCAACCAGAGGAACCGTTTGGGTTTAAACTCCATGGGGTCGCAAAGAGCTGGACAGATCTGAGTGACTGAACACATTCTGTATAAAAACTCTTAGCAAACTAGAAATAGAAAACTTCCTCAACCTGATGATGGTAATATACTGTGTAACTAACATCATACTTTATGGTAAAACATCGC
>NW_011466606.1:0-511 GCF_000754665.1 Bison bison bison | reverse complement strand
AATGTTTGTAACCTGGGACCCTTGAGTTAATTCTTTTTCTTGTTATAGCCCAACACACCTTTGCTCTGTAGGAATGCAACTTTATCTAATGCTTTTTTGGAGGGTGGTCCTGACCAACCACCTTTAGAGAAAAATAAGTTTCTGAAGAAAAGGTCTTAAAATGTTAACAGGCCTCCGGGCCAGAAGATGAAGCAAATCACCTAAGTTTTGCATATGGTAAGTTTGCAGGAAGAAAGCCTGGTTTGCTGCAAGACTCTACCCCTTCCCCCATTATCCTCTATGCATAACTTAAGGTATAAAAACTACTTTGAGAAATAAAGTGCGGGCCTTGTTCACCGAAACTTGGTCTCACCATGTCGTTCTTTCTCTTACCTTCTGGCTGAATTATTCAGCCTCTTTTCTCCACTGAATTTCCTCACTGAGCTATCCTCATTCTATTACACTTTACATCCTTAATTAACATTTAATTAAGCAGTTGTTTCCTGATCTTCGCCTACGCCGTCTCTCCTTC
>NW_011466605.1:0-513 GCF_000754665.1 Bison bison bison | reverse complement strand
AGGGACCCCCAGGGTGTCCTGCCTCAACCCGAGAAAGACCTCGAGAGACCTTCTTCAACACGTCCCGAGGCCACCGATTCCCCTACTATGACTTGAGAGCAATGACGCGCTCCCCCTCGACATTCGCATGGAGACCCGACTTCCTTGGCGCCCCACGAGAGACTCACTGACCTCGCCGTCGTACCTCGCGAGAAACCGCACACTGGGGCCGCCGCTCGAGAACAACCCCGAGCCTCCCCCGTCATCGCGACTTGAGGGCCTTCGTCTCCTGTATGGCCTAGATACCAATCTCTCGACCTCTCTCCAAACGCCTCAGGAGGCTTGACTCCCTTTAGTCCACCCAGTGAGCTCCAAGAGATACCCGTCGCTACTCGAGAGCAGAGCGGGGTTCTTTGCTTCCACTCGAGATGGATGCCTGTCTCCCCGGGTGCGTCTGGAATGCAACCCCGAGATCCCTTTCGCCCCTGGAGAGGAACACTGGCTTCTGGACACAAGCCTAGATGAGGTCTAATG
>NW_011466604.1:0-541 GCF_000754665.1 Bison bison bison | reverse complement strand
GAAGACAGAAATCACTGACACGGGTAACAACAAATCAAAAGAACAACAACTATTTATAGGAGTAATCTTGCAATTGTTAAATAAAAGAGGAATTAAAGTTAAGAAGGCTAGTATTCAATCCTTTTTTACATTTGTACAAGGGCAATGGCTTTGATTTCCAGAACAGGGCACTGATAACCTAGATACCTGGGAAAATGTAGGGAAACACGTAAAATTTATTACACTTTGCATTGCCCAGAAAAAGTAACCACTGACACCCTTTCTCTTTTTAATATGATCAAGGATGCTTTAGGTCCTGCTCATAAATCTGAAGAGTAAATAATTTGAGACCATAATGTGGGGCGGTTAGGATTGTACCTGCCTAACTGCCAGCAGGGTGAAGAGGGTACAGAACGAATAAGAATATTCTCTAGAAAAATAGGTTTCTCTGCATCTAAGAATGGACAAATGTTTATTGAAGTATTACTTCACATGTTGGCCAATAGAGGCATTAAAAAAACCACAGGAAGACTGTCTAAATTTCTATGTTTGTTTTATACTT
>NW_011466603.1:0-513 GCF_000754665.1 Bison bison bison | reverse complement strand
TCCCGCCGCAACTCGAGAAAACCACGTGGTCCCCCGTCATCGCAGATGAAGCCCTTTCCCGCTACAGCGTCTCCAGTAGAAGTCCCACGTTAGGAATTGGAGGTCGAAACGGTACCTGGCACCCTTGATTCGACCCACAAAGTTCCCCGACATCCCGGTCTCCCTCGAGAGGAACACCGAGGTTTTCCGGCACCACTTCCTCTGAGCCCCTTTACCCTCCTGATCTGGACAAGAGGGTCGACTCCCCTGCTTTTTCTGGAAGGAGTTCCCGACCTTCCGGTCGCACCTCAGGATGAGGCCTGTCTCACGACGACTTTCCAGACTGGCCTCGTGGGTGGTTCCACATTCCGAAGGACCCCGATTTCCGACTCCCCTCTTGATAAGAACCCGATGCCCGGACACCTCTTCGAACTCCAACCTGTGAATGAAGTCAACACGAAGGGGCAGTGACTCGCCCGTGCATTCGGGAAAAGACCCCCAGGTTTCAAATACCGCTCGACAAGTGGCCTGTCT
>NW_011466602.1:0-501 GCF_000754665.1 Bison bison bison | reverse complement strand
ACGAGGTACGACGGCGAGGTCGAGTGAGCCTCGTCGTGGGGCGGCCAGGGAAGTAGGGTCGTCCATGCGAGTGGCGAGAGGGAGCGCGTCATTGCTCCCGAGCCATGTAGGGGAAGTCTGGCCTCGAGACGCGTTGAAGAAGGTCTCTTCGAGGTCGTTTCTCGGGTTGAGGCAGGAAACCCTGGGTTCCCTCGACTTGTGCAGGTGACCGTCAGGGAGCTTCTCATGGTGGCTCTGAGAAGCCAGGGAAACTGGAGGTGGGAGGGGCCCCTCGGGACCCCACTGGGTTTGGTGCATTGGAAGAGGGCCTCATCTCCAGTTGAGGCAGGAACCGCAGGGTACCTCTGATTTCAGACTCCGATCGCAGGGTCCCTGCAGACTGGGGACAGGAGAGTCAGGCCTCGTCTTGGGTTGAGGCATGGAACTCCGCTTGCCTCTCGAGATGTCCCCGGGGAGAGAGGCCGCTTGTCGAGCTGTATTTGGAACCTGGGGTTTTTTTCC
>NW_011466601.1:0-540 GCF_000754665.1 Bison bison bison | reverse complement strand
CTCCGGCCTAACACGAGCACGGGCCATATTTGCCGCCAGTAGCGGAAAGGAAAGGGAAACGAAGCGAAGCCCAACCCTCAATGGCAGAAGGCACCAGGCCATTGTTGTGAGAAAGCCACTGAAGGAGGCCAAGCCCCAGAGCTCCCCGACTCCCATTCCGGCAGGAAGAGGAGGACTAAAGGGCCCCATCCCAGCCCCCGCAACCCCACCCCCACCCCCACCCCCACCCCCACCCCCTTCAAACAACACCATCTTCCCAGAGAAGAGAAGGGAGAAGCCACGTGTGTGCCAAAGGAGCAAAACGAACAAACGATGCCCCTTTGGGCACAGCCGACTCCTGGGAACCGTGGCCCCAGCCGGCCGGTCCCTGCCGTTCTCGGTGGTGGGTGGACACGTTTGCCGTGAACCCGTGGCCGAGGCGATCCACGGATCCCCCGAGACGTGACCCGGACCCCAGGGACCCGAGGGCGAACGTACCGCGTGAGGTGCTGGAGGAGCCGGACGAAGCCATGGTGGGAGAGCCGCACGGACGCTGCAGAC
>NW_011466600.1:0-532 GCF_000754665.1 Bison bison bison | reverse complement strand
CAAAGACTGGCCGAATGGATACAAAAACAAGACCCCTATATATGTTGTCTACAAGAGACCCACCTCAAAACAGGGGACACATACAGACTCAAAATGAAGGGCTCAAAAAAGATATTCCATGACAAATAAAGATCAAAAGAAAGCAGGTGTAACAATACTCATATCAGATAAAATAGCTTTAAAACAAAGGCTGTGAAAATAGACAAAGACGGTCACTACATAATGATCAAAGGATCAATCCAAGAAGAATATATAACAATTATAAATATATATGCACCCAACATAGGAGCACCACAATATGTAAGACAAATGCTAACAAGTATGAAAGGAGAAATTAACAATAACACAATAATAGTGGGAGACTTTAATACCCCACTCTCACCTATGGATAGATCAACTAAACAGAAAATTAACAAGGAAACACAAACTTTAAACGATACAATAGACCAGTTAGACCTAATTGATATCTATAGGACATTTCATCCCAAAACAATGAATTTCACCTTTTTCTCAAGAGCACATGGAACCTTCT
>NW_011466599.1:0-532 GCF_000754665.1 Bison bison bison | reverse complement strand
GATATGACAGACAAGACATTAATTTCTGACATATATAAATAGCTTATACAACTCAATGTCAAAAAATAAACAACCCTGAGGGAGGCGCCAAGATGGCGGAGGAGTAGGACGGGGAAAACACTTTCTCCCCCACAAATTCATCAAAAGAGCATTTAAACGTCGAGTAAATCCCACAAAACAACTTCTGAATGCTGGTAGGGGACATCAGGCACCCAGAAAAGCAACCCCACTCTTTGAAAGGAGGTAGGAAAAAATATTAAAGACAATAAAAGAGACAAAAGAGGGAGGGACGGAGTTCCGTCCCGGGAAGGGAGTCTTAAAAAGAGAGAAGTTTCCAAACACCAGGAAACCTTCTCACTGCCGAATCTGTGCCGAGCTTTGGAAGCACAGAGGGTAACATAACAGGGAGAAAAAATAAATAAACAATTAAAACTCGCAGATTGCGAGCCCTACGGTAACTCCCCCAGCGGAGAAGCAGCGCAGACGCCTGCATCCGCCATTAGCAAGCGGGGGCTGGGCAGGGAGGCGCGGC
>NW_011466598.1:0-518 GCF_000754665.1 Bison bison bison | reverse complement strand
AGGGGAAACGTGGGAGGTGGGGGGGGGGTGGGGGCCGTCTCGGGACGTCCACGGGGTTTGGTGCATTGGAAGAGGGCCTCATCTCCAGTTGAGGCAGGAACCTCAGGGTTCCTCTGATTTCAGACTCCGATCGCAGGGTCCCTGCAGACTGGGGACAGGAGAGTCAGGCCTCGTCTTGGGTTGAGGCATGGAACTCCGCTTGCCTCTCGAGGTGTCCCCGGGGAGAGAGGCCACTTGTCGAGCGGTATTTGGAACCTGGGGGTCTTTTCCGGACGATGCCCGGGCGAGTCACTGCCCCTTCGTGTTGACTTCATTCACAGGGTGGAGTTCGGAGAGGTGTCCGGGCATCGGGTTCTTACCAAGAGGGGACCGGGAAATCGGGGTGCTTCGCAATGTGGAAGCACCCACGAGGCCACGTCTGGAATGTCGTCGTGAGACCGGCCTCATCCTGAGGTGCGACCGGAAGGTCGGGAACCCCTTCCAGACAAAGCAGGGGAGTCGACCCTCCTGTGGAGATC
>NW_011466597.1:0-521 GCF_000754665.1 Bison bison bison | reverse complement strand
TGTAGGGGACGTCTGGCCTCGAGACGTGTTGAAGAAGGTCGTCTCGAGGTCGTTTCTCGGGTTCGAGGCAGCAAACCCTCGGCTTCCCTCGACTTGTGCAGGTGACCGTCAGGGGGCGTTCTCATGGTGGCTCTGAGAAGTCAGGGAAACTGGAGGTGGGAGGGGCCGTCTCGGGACTCCACGGGGTTTGGTGCATTGGAAGAGGGCCTCATCTCCAGTTGAGGCAGGAACCTCAGGGTTCCTCTGATTTCAGACTCCGATCGCAGGGTCCCTGCAGACTGGGGACAGGAGAGTCAGGCCTCGTCTTGAGTTGAGGCATGGAACCCCGCTTGCCTCTCGAGGTGTCCCCGGGGAGAGAGGCCACTTGTCGAGCTGGATTTGGAACCTGGGTTTTTTTTCCGGACGATGCACGGGCGAGTCACTGCCCCTTGGTGTTGACCTCATTCACAGGGTGGAGTTCGGAGAGGTGTCCGGGCATCGGGTTCTTATCAAGAGGGGACCGGGAAATCGGGGTGCTTCGC
>NW_011466596.1:0-504 GCF_000754665.1 Bison bison bison | reverse complement strand
TTCACCATTACTATTCAACATAGTTTTGGAAGTTTGGCCACAGCAATCAGAGACAGAAAAAAGAAATAAAAGGAATCCAAATTAGGAAAAGAAGAAGTAAAACTCTCACTATTTGCAGATGACATGATCCTCTACATAGAAAACCCTAAAGACTCCACCAGAAAATTTCTAGAACTAATCAATGATTATAGTAAAGTTGTAGGATATAAAATCAACACACAGAAATCCCTTGCATTCCTATACACTAATAATGAGAAAACCGAGAAATTAAGGAAACAATTCCATTCACCATTGCAACGGAAAGAATAAAATACTTAGGAATATATCTACCTAAAGAAACTAAAGACCTATACATAGAAAACTATAAAACACTAGTGAAAGAAATCAAAGAGGACACTAATAGATGGAGAAATATACCATGTTCATGGATTGGAAGAATCAATATAGTGAAAATGAGTATACTACCCAAAGCAATTTATAGATTCAATGCAATCCCTATCAAGC
>NW_011466595.1:0-530 GCF_000754665.1 Bison bison bison | reverse complement strand
TACATAAGCCATGGATCCCACTCACCTAATTTTCCTGAAATCACTTCTGAGCCAGGAGCTTGCTCTGTCTATATAATCTCAAGTAGAAGATCTCCTTCTGTTTCTTCTTGTTTTGATTAAAATTTCTTCAAACTGGACCTTGAACTTGCGGTATTGACAGGTGGGATCCTGTTTACCATTTTTTGCATCCTTCTCCATTCTCTAAGCAAGCAAACAGACAGATTTTCTATTATAAAATCTGTTGTTATTTTTTGAATAGTGGTAATAGAAGGAAACAAAGTAATAAATAAAGGCGTTACAAGTTCACCAGAAACATTTACAACATTTTTAATAATCACCATTACTGGACTTTATTTGGTTAAGGCAAGAAATAGACTTGACCTTTCTCAGCAGCTTTTCCTGAGGAACATTTCTTGATGTTTTTTTCCATGTATCAGCCCTGTTTAATTCTCTAAATTCCATTTTATCCCAGAGTCATCACTCCAGATTTTCTCCTTCACATCCACCTTGTTGGGTCTATCGAAGTCTCT
>NW_011466594.1:0-500 GCF_000754665.1 Bison bison bison | reverse complement strand
GTGGGGGCGCATCAAGGGTGCCAAGTACCGTTTCGACCTCCAATTCCTCACGTGCGACTTCTCCTGAGACGCTGTAGCGGGAAAGGGCTTCATCTTGCGATGATTGGGGAACCACGTGGTTTTTCTCGAGTTGCGGCGGGATTCTCGAGTTACGACGGGGAATTCAGGATGCCTCTTGTGTTGGCCCAGGGAAGACCAATCTTCCATTCGAGTTGCGAAGGAAAGCTGGGGATTGCTCTCGAGTGACTGCAGGCCCAATAGACCTCATCTAGGCTTGTGTCCAGAAGCCAATGTCCCTCTCCAGGGGCGACCGGGATCTCGGGGTTGCATTCCAGACGCACTCGGGGAGAAAGGCATTTATCTCGAGTGGAAGCCAGGAACCCCGCTCTGCTCTCGAGTCGCGACGGGTATCTCTTAGAGCTCACTGGGTGGACTAAAGGGAGTCAAGCCTCCTGAGGCGTTTGGAGAGAGGTCGCGAGGTTGGCCTCTGGGTCATGCAG
>NW_011466593.1:0-515 GCF_000754665.1 Bison bison bison | reverse complement strand
TTGCTTCCACTCGAGATGAATGCCTGTCTCCCCGGGTGCGTCTGGAATGCAACCCCGAGATCCCGGTCGCCCCTGGAGAGGAACATTGGCTTCTGGACACAAGCCCAGATGAGGTCTACTGGCCCTGCAGTCACTCGAGAGCAATCCGCAGCTTTCCTTCCCAACTCGAATGGAAGATTGGACTTCCCTGGGCCAACACAAGAGGCATCCCGAATTCCCCGTCGTAACTCGACGAATCCCGCCGCAACTCGGAAAAACCACGTGGTTCCCCCGTCATCGCAAGATGAAGCCCTTTCCCGGTACAGCGTCTCAGGAGAAGTCCCACGTTAGGAACTGGAGGTCGAAACGGTACTTTGCACCCTTCATGCGCCCCCACAAAGTTCCCCGGCATCCCGGTGTCCCTGGAGAGGAACACCGAGGTTTTCCGGCACCACTTCCTCTGAGCCCCTTCTACCCTCCTGATCTCCACAGGAGGGTCGACTCCCCTGCTTTGTCTGGAAGGGGTTCCCGACCTT
>NW_011466592.1:0-506 GCF_000754665.1 Bison bison bison | reverse complement strand
AACAGTGAGTAAGACATGGATCCTTGTTTTCTCAGAGCTTAGCACTACATAAAGGACACAGATAGAGGGAAAAAATTAAAATATATTAGCTGCTGCTGCTGCTAAGTCGCTTCAGTCGTGTCAGACTCTGTGCAACCCCAAAGACGGCAGCCCACCAGGCTCCCCCGTCCCTGGGATTCTCCAGGCAAGAACATTGGAGTGGGTTGCCATTGCCTTCTCCAATGCATGAAAGTCAAAAGTGAAAGTGAAGTCGCTCAGTCGTGTCCTAGGGAACAGGAAATGCAGTGAATAAAGTTCATACCAGGGATACTTAACTTCCTAATGGGAGGCTTCCTGGAGGAAGTGGCTTCTAAATTTCAGTCTAAAGCGTGGAAACCATCCAGATAAATCAATAATTGAGGAAAACACCTACACTGTTGGTGGGAATGTAAATTGT
Organism: Bison bison bison; assembly: GCF_000754665.1. Classification (NCBI taxonomy): domain Eukaryota; kingdom Metazoa; phylum Chordata; class Mammalia; order Artiodactyla; family Bovidae; genus Bison; species Bison bison. The sequence goes on along the minus strand of NW_011466592.1, from coordinate 70 downwards.
TGTAGCCAGGGTGGAAAACAGAATGGAAATTTCTTTAAAATTTAAAGATAGAGCTGTAATATGATCCAGT
>NW_011466591.1:0-522 GCF_000754665.1 Bison bison bison | reverse complement strand
GACACACACACACACACACACACACACACACACACACACACTTGAGTGTGGCTTTGGAAATACTTGTGTTCGAGTTGCTGGGTTGAGCCCAACTTTAATACAACCCATGGACTGCGGCCCATCAGCCTCCTCTGTCCGTGGCATTTCCCAGGCGAGGATACTGGGAGTGGGTTGCCATTTCCTTCTCCGGCGGGATCTTCCCGACCCAGGGATCAAACCCCAGTCTCCTGCGCGCGGATGCCTTGCCATCTGAACCAGGACATTGCTAATTCCCTAGGCAAAATACAAAGAATAGAGCTCGTGTTCTACTAAATGGAAAGATGATTTCAGAAACAGAAGCTGTCCTTTGTTGGTATCTTTGAATCTTTATGTAGTTTTCGTTGATTTTTACTGTTAAGGCTAACTGAACAAGGCAAGAGAGAAACCCCAGAATTGAAAAGCAATTGACGGTTTTGAAAGAAACATGTGCAGGTGAAGCTCTCTTCCGTTTTGAGAGATGGTTAAATGCAAAATCTTGATTCA
>NW_011466590.1:0-504 GCF_000754665.1 Bison bison bison | reverse complement strand
TAACTTCCTTCTAAGGAGTAAGTGTCTTTTAATTTCATGGCTGCAGTCACCATCTGTAGTGATTTTGGAGCCCAGAAAAATAAGTCTGACACTGTTTCCACTGTTTCCCCATCTATTTCCCATGAAGTGGTGGGACCGATGCCATGATCTTCGTTTTCTGAATGTTGAGTTTTAAGCCAACTTTTTCACTCTCCACTTTCACTTTCATCAAGAGGCTTTTTAGTCGTCTTCACTTTCTGCCATAAGGGTGGTGTCATCTGCATATCTGAGGTTATTGATATTTCTCCTCGCAATCTTGATTCCAGTTTGTGTTTCTTCCAGTCCAGTGTTTCTCATGATGTACTCTACATATAAGTTAAATAAGCAGGGTGACAATATACAGCCTTGACGAACTCCTTTTCATATTTGGAACCAATCTGTTGTTCCATGTCCAGTTCTAACTGTTGCTTCCTGACCTGCATACAAATTTCTTAAGAGGCAGATCAGGTGGTCTGGTATTCCCAT
>NW_011466589.1:0-556 GCF_000754665.1 Bison bison bison | reverse complement strand
TGAGGTCTATTGGCCCTACAGTCACTCGAGAGCAATCCCCAGCTTTCCTCGCAACTCGAATGGAAGATTGGACTTCCCTGGGCCAACACAAGAGGCATCCTGAATTCCCCGTCGTAACTCGAGAATCCCGCCGCAACTCGAGAAACCCACGTGGTTCCCCCGTCATCTCAAGATGAAGCCCTTTCCCGCTACAGCGTCTCAGGAGAAGTCCCACGTTAGGAATTGGAGGTCGAAACGGTACTTGGCACCCTTGATGCGTCCCACAAAGTTCCCCGAAATCCCGGTCTCCCTCGAGAGGAACACTGAGGTTTTCCGGCACCCCCTCCTCTGAGCCCTTTCTCCCCTCCTGATCTGGTCAGGAGGGTCGACTCCCCTGCTTTGTCTGGAAGGGGTTCCCGACCTTCCGGTCGCACCTCAGGATGAGGCCAGTCTCACGAAAACATTTCAGACGTGGCCTCGTGGGTGGTTCCACATTCCGTAGGACCCCGATTTCCCGGTCCCCTCTTGATAATAACCCGATGCCCGGACACCTCTCCGAACTCCACCCTGTGAATGC
>NW_011466588.1:0-506 GCF_000754665.1 Bison bison bison | reverse complement strand
TGATAGATAGAGTGCCTGATGAACTATGGAATGAGGTTCGTGACATTGTACAGGAGACAGGGATCAAGACCATCCCATGGAAAAGAAATAGCAAAAAAGCAAAATGGCTGTCTGGGGAGGCCTTACAAATAGCTGTGAAAAGAAGATAAGCAAAAAACAAAGGAGAAAAGGAAAGATATAAGCATCTGAATGCAGAGTCCAAAGAATAGAAAGAAGAGATAAGAAAGCCTTCTTCTTCAGTGATCAATGCAAAGAAATAGAGGGAAACAACAGAATGGGAAAGACTAGAGATCTCTTCAAGAAAATTACAGATACCAAGGGGATATTTCATACAAAGATGGGCTCGATATAGGACTGAAATGGTATGGACCTAACAGAAGCAGAAAATATTAAGAGGTGGCAAGAATACACAGAAGAACTGTACAAAAAATATCTTCACAACCCAGATAATCACGATGGTGTGATCACTGACCTAGGGCCAGACATTCTGGAATGTGAAGTCAAGT
>NW_011466587.1:0-523 GCF_000754665.1 Bison bison bison | reverse complement strand
ATCCTCAATAGGTGAAAAATTAGAAAGCATTTCCTCTAAAGTCAGGAACAAGACAAGGGTACCCACTTTCACCATTACTATTCAACATAGTTTTGGAAGTTTTGGCCACAGCAATCAGAGCACAAAAAGAAATAAAAGGAATCCAAATTAAAAAGAAGAAGTAAAACTCTTACTATTTGCAGATGACATGATCCTCTACATAGAAAACCCTAAAGACTCCACCAGAAAATTACTAGAACTAATCAATGATTATAGTAAAGTTGCAGGATATAAAAATCAACACACAGAAATCCCTTGTATTCCTATACACTAATAATGAGAAAACATAAAGAGAAAATAAGGAAACAATTACATTCACCTTTGCAACAGAAAGAATAAAATACTTAGGAATATATCTACCTAAAGAAACTAAAGACCTATAATAGAAAAGTATAAAACACTGGTGAAAGAAATCAAAGAGGACACTAATAGATGGGGGAATATACCATTGTTCATGGATTGGAAGAATCAATATAGTAAAAAT
>NW_011466586.1:0-543 GCF_000754665.1 Bison bison bison | reverse complement strand
GGGAAGTCTGGCCTCGAGACGTGTTGAAGAAGGTCTCTCGAGGTCTTTCTCGGGTTGAGGCAGAAACCCTGGCTCCCTTGACTTGTGCAGGTGACCTCAGGGGGGCTTCTCATGGTGGCTCTGAGAAGTCAGGGAAACTGGAGGTGGGAGGGGCCTCTCGGCACTCCACTGGGTTTGGTGCATTGGAAGAGGGCCTCATCTCCAGTTGAGGCAGGAACCTCAGGGTTCCTCTGACTTCAGATTCCCATGGCAAGGTCCCTGCAGACTTGGGACAGGAGAGTCAGGCCTCGTCTTGGGTTGAGGCATGGAACTCCGCTTGCCCCTCGAGGTGTTCCCGGGGAGACAGGCCACTTGTCGAGTGGTATTTGGAACCTGGGGGTTTTTTCCCGACGATGCACGGGCGAGTCACTACCCCTTCGTGTTGACTTCATTCACAGGGTGGAGTTCGAAGAGGTGTCCGGGCATCCGGTTCTTATCAAGAGGGGACCGGGAAATCGGGGTCCTTCGGAATGTGGAACCACCCACGAGGCCACGTCTGGAATG
>NW_011466585.1:0-535 GCF_000754665.1 Bison bison bison | reverse complement strand
AAGGAAAAACACCAATACAGTATACTAACGCATATATACGGAATTTAGAAAGATGGTAACAATAACCCTGTGTATGAGACAGCAAAAGAGACACTTATGTATAGAACAGTCTTATGGACTCTGTGGGAGAGGGAGAGGGTGGGGAGATTTGGGAGAATGACATTGAAACATGTAAAATATCATGTATGAAATGAAAAAAAAAAAACTAACAGTGAGATACCACCTCACACAGGTCATGCTGGTCATCATTAAAAATTCTAGAAATAATAAAAGCTGAACAGGGTGTGGAGAAAAGGAAACCCTCCTTTAGTGCTGGTGGGAATGTAAACAGGTGTAGTCACTATATAAAACATTACAGAGGTTTCTTAAAAAAACTAGAGCTGCATATGATCCAGCAATCCCACTACTGTGCATTTACCTGGAGAAAACTAATTCAAAAAGACATACACACCCCAATGGTCACAGCAACACAATTTACAACAACGTGGAAAATTCTGAAAGAGATGGGAATACCAGACCACCTGACCTGACTCTT
>NW_011466584.1:0-501 GCF_000754665.1 Bison bison bison | reverse complement strand
GTGAGCTCCAAGAGATGCCCGTCGCGACTCGAGAGCAGAGCGGGGTTCTTTGCTTCCACTCGAGATGAATGCCTGTCTCCCCGGGTGCGTCTGGAATGCAACCCCGAGGTCCCGGTCGCCCCTGGAGAGGAACATTGGCTCCGGGACACAAGCCTAGATGAGGTCTATTGGCCCTGCAGTCACTCGAGAGCAATCGCCAGCTTTCCTCCGCAACTCGAATGGAAGATTGGACTTCCCTGGGCCAACACAAGAGTCATCCTGAATTCCCCGTCGTAACTCGAGAATCCCGCCGCAACTCGAGGAAACCCACGTGGTTCCCCCGTCATCGCAAGATGAAGCCCTTTCCCGCTACAGCGTCTCAGGAAAAGTCCCACGTGAGGAATTGGAGGTCGAAACGGTACTTGGCACCCTTGATGCGCCCCCACAAAGTTCCCCGGCCTCCCGGTCTCCCTGGAGAGGAACACCGAGGTTTTCCGGCACCACTTCCTCTGAGCCCCTTCT
>NW_011466583.1:0-524 GCF_000754665.1 Bison bison bison | reverse complement strand
CGGAAATACTTTTACTAAAAAAAAAGAAAAACAAAAAACAAATTAAAAAAAAAACAAAAAACAAACCCGCACATTTCTTCGTAGAATGCCACAGTGGAAGGAAAACAGGCCTTCAATATTAAGACCTAAATTTGCAAAAAACTTGGAGCTTGGTGTTTTGTTTTGTTTGAATCAAACCACCACATCATTTAAAATTTTTACACGTTCTAATTATTCGGTTCCAAAACACCAAACTTGTACTGCACACGGTCCCCATGGAAAGGCCCCTTCAGCAGGACAGCCACAGATGCTGCCATGAAAGGGCAGCAGGGTGCCCTCCTCCCTTGTTTTCTGCCTGGGCGGCCACCGGGTTTTGAAACCCTTGCACCCTACTAAGATTCTAGGGTGCAATTCGTGGACCCTTCCCTTTCCCATCCCAGCAGGTGGTCAAGGGCCCGCTGGCCTCCAAAGTGCCAGAAGCAGGGCTGGGCCAGCCGGCCAGAGTTCAGGGTTCTGGCCCTTGGACTTGCAGCGGACACTAGGCT
>NW_011466582.1:0-539 GCF_000754665.1 Bison bison bison | reverse complement strand
GAGGCCAACCTCGTGACCTCTCTCCAAACGCCTCAGGAGGCTTGACTCCCTTGAGTCCACCCAGTGAGCTCCAAGAGATACCCGTCGCGACTCGAGAGCAGAGCGGGGTTCTTTGCTTCCACTCGAGATGAATGCCTGTCTCCCCGGGTGCGTCTGGAATGCAACCCCGAGATCCCGGTCGCCCCCTGGAGAGGAACATTTGCTTCTGGACACAAGCCCAGATGAGGTCTCTTGGCCCTGCAGTCACTCGAGAGCAATCCCCAGCTTTCCTTCGCAACTCGAATGGAAGATTGGACTTCCCTGGGCCAACACAAGAGGCATCCCGAATTCCCCGTTGTAATTCGAGAATCCCGCCGCAACTGGAGAAAAACCACGTGGTTCCCCCGTCATCGCAAGATGAAGCCCTTTCCCGCTACAGCGTCTCAGGAGAAGTCCCACGTTAGGAATTGGAGGTCAAAACGGTACTTGGCACCCTTGATGCGCCCCCACAAAGTTCCCCGGCATCCCGGTCTCCCTGGAGAGGAACACCGAGGTTTTCC
>NW_011466581.1:0-507 GCF_000754665.1 Bison bison bison | reverse complement strand
TGCTGATTGCGTGGTTCGTGTCTGCTCAGCTCTTTGAGTATTGCCTCCTGAGGTCCCTGTTCGGGCGCCACCTGCCGGGGACCAGCCCCAGCTGATCCAGGGTATCGAAGGAGAGATGACCTAGGCGACTATTTATATGCTCATCAGAGATGTCCAAGAATAAGAGTATGAGGATAGCTCAGTAGGAAAATTCGGTGGAGAAAAGGGACTGAGTAGCTTGGTTTACGCGGGAGACCAATCAAACTTCAAGACAAGAAGTTTGCACCACTGCCATAGGCCGCAGGCGCCTTCTCGAATTGCGGAAGGTGCCTCACCCTAGACAACTTTCGAGTGGGTCTTAGAAGCCCAGGCATAATTAGTAAGCGATGTGGGTTCCGTGCTCCAGATGGAGACTCAGCTGGAAGTTCAAGGGAAGAATGACAAGGAACTTTATGAATTGGAGCTGTAAGTTAACTCTTTGACAGAGAGAGCGAGATGGTGGTGGGGGACAGCCCCCAGTGAAATCAG
>NW_011466580.1:0-516 GCF_000754665.1 Bison bison bison | reverse complement strand
ACCTTCCGGTCGCACCTCAGGATGAGGCCGGTCTCACGACGACATTCCAGACGTGGCCTCGTGGGTGCTTCCACGTTGCAAAGCACCCCGATTTCCCGGTCCCCTCTTGATAAGAACCCGATGCCCGGACACCTCTCCGAACTCCACCCTGTGAATGAAGTCAACACGAAGGGGCAGTGACTCGCCCGTGCGTCGTCCGGAAAAACCCCCAGGTTCCAAATCCAGCTCGACAATGGCCTCTCTCCCCGGGGACACCTCGAGAGGCAAGCGGAGTTCCATGCCTCAACCCAAGACGAGGCCTGACTCTCCTGTCCCCAGTCTGCAGGGACCCTGCGATCGGAGTCTGAAATCAGAGGAACCCTGAGGTTCCTGCCTCAGCTGGAGATGAGGCCCTCTTCCAACGCACCAAACCCCGTGGAGTCCCGAGAGGCCCCTCCCACCTCCAGTTTCCCTGACTTCTCAGAGCCACCATGAGAAGCCCCCGAGGTCACCTGCACAAGTCGAGGGAAGCCAGGG
>NW_011466579.1:0-541 GCF_000754665.1 Bison bison bison | reverse complement strand
AGGTCGCTTCTGAGCCTTTTGGGGGAACCGACCTGAAGCCAGAGTCTAGCCGAAATACACAGGCTTTGAACATCGCTGAAGACCAACATTTCCTAGGAAAAAACGCATTGCTTAGCTCAAGGTTTGTCTGGGAAATTCTTACACATCAGGAGATGGCTCCGAGGTGGATTTCTACAAAGAACATCCATGCAAAGGACAAGCCTACACAGCTCTGTGCACATCTGCCCCTCCCCCCCTCACAGCCAGCAGCATTTCCAAGTGACCTCCTAAGGCCTTCGCCAAACTACAGGGGCACCTCTGGCTTCCTGTTTCCCTCATTTTTCGGAATCTTTTCTAAAAAAAAAGAAAAACAAAAAACAAGTTAAAAAAAAAAAAAACAAAAAAACCCGCACATTTCTTCGTACAATGCCACAGTGGAAGGAATACAGGCCTTCAATATTAAGACCTAAATTTGCAAAAAACTTGGAGCTTGGTTTTTTGTTTTGTTTTGTTTGAATCAAACCATCACATCATTTACAATTTTTACACGTTCTAATTATTC
>NW_011466578.1:0-527 GCF_000754665.1 Bison bison bison | reverse complement strand
CCACGGCCTTCTCCGATGCGTGGAAGGGAAAAGGGAAAGGGAAGTCGCTCGGTCGTGTTCGACTCTTCCCGACCCCGTCGGGCCGCGGCCTACCGGGCTCCTCCGCCCATGGGAGTTTCCAGGCGAGAGGACTGGAGTGGGTTGCCGTGGCCTTCTCCGGTGATCCGGGGAGCGATCCGTGCTTTCCCAATAGACGCCGTTTGAATCCACGCGACTGCGTACGTCTTAGGGAATACGGCGACGACGGCGACGACCCAAACGCTCCCGTGAGCACCGTGGAACCGGAGGGTGTGTCCTCGGGATGATTCCCCGGTGCCAGCTTTCCACGGCTCGTACGCGTCCACGAGCCCCCTGCGGTCGGCATGTCATTCGATAGACACGGAACCACGGTTGTCACGGACCGGGGTTGCCTAGGTGCCAGTCGATCCCCAGATGAGTGGAGGGAGGGATGACAGAGTCCTTAGGGAACAGAGCGGAGACCCAGAGAATGATTTCCACGAGACGAGGGCGGTGAGACGAGACGAGAA
>NW_011466577.1:0-506 GCF_000754665.1 Bison bison bison | reverse complement strand
GGAGTATAGATGGAGGTCTCACACAGTTGGAGCATGAAATTCCTTCTAATAATGTTATTTTTTAGATCTAAATTCAAATAAATATATCTTTCTCACAGTTTTCAACACACATTGCTATTTTAGTTTTTGGAAAAAAGAAACACTTTTCTTAGAACATTAGGTTTAAAAAACAAAAGCTCAGTTAATCTACATTCTTTTTGTTTTTAAAGGAAAATTAACAGCTTACACTTAAAACCTTGTGTTTAAAAAAATTCTGAAGGTTTTAATGTGGCCTTTTGTGCTTCCAGGGACCTTCTTCAACATTAGGACCATGCTGCTGATTCAATAATAGAATTGGTAAAATATATGCACAGTATTGTTTTTAGATTTGAAAAAAAAAAAAAAAACTTTTAAACTTGAACAGGAATTTAATTATTTCTAACTTTTTAATGCTATTAAAAGCATTGATAATGTATAGTAGGGCCTTTTGAAAGCCTGTGTGCTCTAATTTTAAGATAAATATGATG
>NW_011466576.1:0-1457 GCF_000754665.1 Bison bison bison | reverse complement strand
GGGGCAGGTCTGGGGGAGGCTCGCCCAGGCCGGCGCAGCCTCTCGGCCGGGGCTCTGTGCTATCGCGCCGGGGCGCAGAGCTGGAGCTCCGCCGGTGTGGAAGCTCCCTCGGTCCTTCCCAGTAACAGGCTGTGCCAAGCACCCGCCGGCAGCCAGCCTCTTCTCTCCCGCGTTCCGGGCATTGGGCTCCAAACCTGGGACCAAAGTACTGCCCGGAGCTCACTGATCATGGGCTGGTTCCCCTGCGCTGCGGCTGTGCTAGGGAGCCCAAACGCACAGGGGAAGCCCGCACAGCACATCCACCTGCCTCTAGGCGGGAGGACAGCTCCAGGGAAGGCCCGGTCTGGCAGGCGCTTTCTGGGCACAAACGGAGCACCACTCTGGCTGTGGAGCTGCCTCCCCAAGCCAGGGGCACCGGGACCCTGCTTCCCTCCGTGCGGCGCTCAGTCTGGGCGGGGAAGCACCAGCTTGGGAATGCAGCCTGGGGCGCTTCCTTTCCCTCGGAAAGAGCTCTCCCTGCGGGAGGCTTTGGCAGTGTGCACACCCCCCGCCCCTACGCCCTCTGCAAGGACGCCTGGCTCCTAGGTCCGAAGGGAAGGCGAGAGCTGAGCTGAGGCACCAGTCAGGCACCAGTCACGTCTCCCACACTCCCGCAGCCTGCTCCTTCCCGGGCGCGAACGCTAGAAGCTGGGCAGGGCTTGGGGAGGCTCGCCCAGGCCAGAGCAGCCTCTCGGCCGGGGCTCTGTGCTATCGCGCCTGGGCGCAGAGCTGGAGCTCCGCCGGTGTGGAAGCTCACTCGGTCCTTCCCAGTAACAGGCTTGCAAGCACCCGCCGGCAGCCAGCCTCTTCTCTCCCGCGTTCCGGGCATTGGGCTCCAAACCTGGGACCAAAGTACTGCCCGGAGCTCACTGATCATGGGCTGGTTGCCCTGCGCTGCGGCTGTGCTAGGGAGCCCAAACGCACAGGGGAAGCCCGCACAGCACATCCACCTGCCTCTAGGCGGGAGGGCAGCTCCAGGGAAGGCCCGGTCTGGCAGGCGCTTTCTGGGCACAAACGGAGCAACACTCTGGCTGTGGAGCTGCCTCCCCAAGCCAGGGGCACCGGGACCCTGATTCCCTCCGGGCGGCGCTTAGTCTGGGCGGGGAAGCACCAGCTTGGGAATGCAGCCTGGGGCGCTTCCTTTCCCTCGGAAAGAGCTCTCCCTGCGGGAGGCTTTGGCAGTGTGCACACCCCCAGCCCCTAAGCCCTCTGCAAGGACGCCTGGCTCCTAGGTCCGAAGGGAAGGCGAGAGCTGAGCTGAGGCACCAGTCAGGCACCGGTCACGTCTCCCACACTCCCGCAGCCTGCTCCTTCCCGGGCGCGAACGCTAGAAGCTGGGCAGGGCTTGGGGAGGCTCGCCCAGGCCAGAGCAGCCTCTCGGCCGGGGCTCTGTGCTATCGCGCCTGGGCGCAGAGCTG
>NW_011466575.1:0-503 GCF_000754665.1 Bison bison bison | reverse complement strand
TGACGCGCTCGCCCTCGCCACTCGCATCGGAGACCCCGACTTCCCCTCGGGCCCCACCTAGAGGCTCACTGACCTCGCCGTCATACCTCGTGAGAAAGCGCACACTGGGGCCGCCGCTCCAGACAACCCCGAGCTCCCCCGTCATCGCGACTTGAGGGCCTTCGTCTCCTGTATGGCCTAGAGACCCAATCTCTCGACCTCTCTCCAAACGCCTCAGGAGGCTTGACTCCCTTTAGTCCACCCAGTGAGCTCCAAGAGATACCCGTCGCGACTCGAGAGCAGAGCGGGGTTCTTTGCTTCCACTCGAGATGGATGCCTGTCTCGCCCGGTGCATCTGGAATGCAACCCCGAGATCCCTGTCGCCCCTGGAGAGGAACATTGGCTTCTGGACAGAAGCCTATATGAGGTCTATTGGCCCTGCAGTCACTCGAGAGCAATCCCCAGCTTTCCTTCGCAACTCGAATGGAAGATTGGACTTCCCTGGGCCAACACAAGAGGCATCC
>NW_011466574.1:0-500 GCF_000754665.1 Bison bison bison | reverse complement strand
TTCTGGTTTCTCAGTGTGTATGCCCAGCAGTGGGATTGCTGGATCATAAGGCAGTTCTATTTCCAGTTTTTTTAAGGAATCTCCACACTGTTCTCCATAGTGGCTGTACTAGTTTGCATTCCCACCAACAGTGTAAAGGGGTCCCTTTTCTCCACACCCCTCCAGCATTTATTGCTTGTAGACTTTTGGATCGTAGCCATTCTGACTGGCATGAAATGGTACCTCATAGTGGTTTTGATTTGCATTTCTCTGATAATGAGTGATGTTGAGCATCTTTTCATGTGTTTGTTAGCCATCTGTATGTCTTCTTTGGAGAAATGTGTGTTTAGTTCTTTGGCCCATTTTTTGATTGGGTCATATATTTTTCTGGAATTGAGCTGCAGGAGTTGCTTGTATATTTTTGAGATTAGTTGTTTGTCAGTTGCTTCATTTGCTATTATTTTCTCCCATTCTGAAGGCTGTCTTTTCACCTTGCTAATAGTTTCCTTTGTTGTGCAGAA
>NW_011466573.1:0-515 GCF_000754665.1 Bison bison bison | reverse complement strand
CAAGGTTAATACTTATTTCTTCTATATATTACATTAATGTGTATAAGGGCAGAGGATGTGGAGACTTAGCAGTGAACATTGGCTCAACAAATGAAAAACCCTTCACCAATCAATTTCTAATCAGCCCACTATACTATACTAATAGTTTTCTAACTTCTCTAAAAACCCGTTTTTAGAAGGTTTAAAGCATCTCGTGCCTCTCACGGTTGGGAGGCTGTAACAATCACATGTGGCCGGACAAGCCTGTCAGGCAGGCTAGAGAACCTTCAGAGGAGTTTGTAGGTTGAAACACTCCGGTAATGCCCAGGAATTATTATTAACTGGAGCTCTAAGTTAACTCCTTCTCCGAAAGAGGTGGTGGGGGACAGCCCCCCGTAAAGTCAGAGGTGTAGGTGAGAGCACAAAACAATAAAGTAGGCAGACTCTGGTTTTGAGGGTAGATGCTCGAGAATTTCCAGGGGGACTCCTGAGGCTTGATCCCGCCTTTGCGTATGTCGAGCCTCCTTCCTCATGAC
>NW_011466572.1:0-545 GCF_000754665.1 Bison bison bison | reverse complement strand
GGATAACCCTGTATACGAGACAGCAAAAGAGACACTGATGTATAGAACAGGCTTATGGACGTCGTGGGAGAGGAAGAGGGTGGGAAGATTGGGAGAATGGCATTGAACAATGTGAAATGTCATGTATGAAACGAGATGCCAGTCCAGGTTCAATGCACGATGCTGGATGCTTGGGGCTGGTGCACTGGGACAACCCAGCGGGATGGTATGGGGAGGGAGGAGGGAGGAGGGTTCAGGATGGGGAACACATGTATAATTTTTTTAAAATTAAAAAATTAAAGAAAAAAATATATTAAAAAAAAGTAATAAAAGTTTATGATTCTACTCTGAAAATTGTCTTGTCATTTTAAAAGCTAGTTGTAACTTTGCATAACAAAGACAAATTTATTCTGAAAATTGTTTTTAAAGATGTTGGTGAGCATATGATGTGCTTTCTCAGATTTTGGAGTAATAGACTACAATGTTCTTAGAGATGCAGCCTTTTTATGTTTATCTTCCTCCATCACTTAAAAAAAATTTTGTCCTTGCAGATTCTGAAATGATTT
>NW_011466571.1:0-527 GCF_000754665.1 Bison bison bison | reverse complement strand
CCCTAGGTACGACGGCGAGGTCAGTGAGCCTCTCTGGGGGCGGCCAGGGGAAGTCGGGTCTCCATGCGAGTGGCGAGGGGGAGCGCGTCATTGCTCTCGAGTCATGGTAGGGGAATCTGGCCTCGAGACGTCTTGAAGAAGGTCTCTCGAAGTCTTTCTCGGGTTGAGGCAGAAACCCTGGCTTCCCTTGACTTGTGCAGGTGACCTCAGCGGGCTTCTCATGGTGGCTCTGAGAAGTCAGGGAAACTGGAGGTGGGAGGTGCCTCTCGGCACTCCACTGGGTTTGGTGCATTGGAAGAGGGCCTCATCTCCAGTTGAGGCAGGAACCTCAGGGTTCCTCTGACTTCAGACTCCGATCGCAAGGTCCCTGCACACTTGGGACAGGAGAGTCAGGCCTCGTCTTGGGTTGAGGCATGGAACTCCGCTTGCCTCTCGAGGTGTTCCCGGGGAGACAGGCAACTTTTCGAGCGGTATTTGGAATTGGGGGTTTTTTCCCGACGATGCACGGGCGAGTCACTACACCTTCG
>NW_011466570.1:0-533 GCF_000754665.1 Bison bison bison | reverse complement strand
TGGCTTTTTGGACACAAGCCTAGATGAGGTCTATTGGCCCTGCAGTCACTCGAGAGCAATTCCCAGCTTTCCTTCGCAACTTGAATGGAAGATTGGACTTCCCTGGGCCAACACAAGAGGCATCCTGAATTCCCCGTCGTAACTCGAGAATCCTGCCGCAACTCGAGAAAATCCACGTGGTTCCCCCGTCATCGCAAGATGAAGCCCTTTCCCGCTACAGTGTCTCAGGAGAACTCCCACGTTAGGTATTGGAGGTCGAAACGGTACTTGACACCCTTGATGCGACCCACAAAGTGCCCCGACATCCCGGTGTCCCTCGAGAGGAACACCGAAGTTTTCCGGCACCACTTCCTCTGAGCCCCTTCTTCCCTCCAGATCTGGACAGGAGGGTCGACTCCCCTGCTTTGTCTGGAAGGGGTTCCCGACCTTCCGGTCACACCTCAGGATGAGGCCGGTCTCACGACGACATTCCAGACGTGGCCTCGTGGGTGGTTCCACATTACGAAGGACCCCGATTTCCCGGTCCCCTCTTG
>NW_011466569.1:802-919 GCF_000754665.1 Bison bison bison | reverse complement strand
GATCGCAGGGTCCCTGCAGACTGGGGACAGGAGAGTCAGGCCTCGTCTTGGGTTGAGGCATGGAACTCCGCTTGCCTCTCGAGGTGTCCCCGGGGAGCGGGGCCACTTGTCGAGCTG
>NW_011466569.1:208-702 GCF_000754665.1 Bison bison bison | reverse complement strand
TGCGGTTTCTCACGAGGTATGACGGCGAGGTCAGTGAGCCTCTCGTGGGGCGCCAGGGAAGTCGGGTCTCCATGCAGGGGCAGGGGGAGCGCGTCATTGCTCTCGAGTCATGGTAGGGGAACCTGGCCTCGAGACGTGTTGAAGAAGGTCTCTCGAGGTCTTTCTCGGGTTGAGGCAGGAAACCCTGGCTTCCCTCGACTTGTGCAGGTGACCTCAGGGGGCTTCTCATGGTGGCTCTGAGAAGTCAGGGAAACTGGAGGTGGGGGGGGCCTCTCGAGACTCCACGGGGTTTGGTGCATTGGAAGAGGGCCTCATCTCCAGTTGAGGCAGGAACCTCAGGGTTCCTGTGATTTCAGACTCCGATCGCAGGGTCCCTGAAGACTGGGTACAGGAGAGTCAGGCCTCGTCTTGGGTTGAGGCATGGAACTCCGCTTGCCTCTCGAGGTGTCCCCGGGGAGAGAGGCCACTTGTCGAGCGGTATTTGGAACCTGGGT
>NW_011466569.1:0-108 GCF_000754665.1 Bison bison bison | reverse complement strand
CCCCCCAGGTTCCAAATCCCGCTCGACAAGTGGCCTCGCTCCCCGGGGACACCTCGAGAGGCAAGCGGAGTTCCATGCCTCAACCCAAGACGAGGCCTGACTCTCCTG
>NW_011466568.1:0-512 GCF_000754665.1 Bison bison bison | reverse complement strand
TGGCAAAGATTCAGAGAGAAGATTATACTAAATACACCATTTTAACCAAGTGTACAGTTGAAGAACGTTAAGTACAGTCATACTATGCTACAAGATCAAAGTATTTCTTTAAGTCCTGTGTGCTACCATAGAACAAAATGATGGCTGTGAAGTCTAGGTTGAAAAGGGAGGGAAAGGAAGAGAAAGGAAGGTAGGTAAAATGATAGAGGCAATGGTAACAGCTTTGGCTTGGAATGAGTGAATCCAGTACTCAGCCCTTAAAACCCTGCCTGGCTTTGGCTAAGTCTTTTTTTTTTTTTCTTCTAATTTTATTTTATTTTTAATCTTTACATAATTGTATTAGTTTTGCCAAATATCAAAATGAATCCGCCACAGGTATACATGTGTTCCCCATCCCGAACCCTCCTCCCTCCTCCCTCCCCATACCAACCCTCTGGGCCGTCCAGTGCACCAGCCCCAAGCATCCAGCATCGTGCCTCGAACCTGGACTGGCAACTCGTTTCCTACATGGT
>NW_011466567.1:0-504 GCF_000754665.1 Bison bison bison | reverse complement strand
GTCATTCAAGCTGCATAGCACAGTGAAAACTATGACAACAACAATAAACAACACTGTAACTGTATGTGTGTGTGTGTCTGTGCGTGTGTGTATTAGTTGCTCAGTCATGTATGAGTCTTTGCTTTCACATGGACTGTAGCCCATCAGGCTCCTTTGTCCATGGGGTTCTCCAGGCAAGAATACTGGAGTGGGTTGCCATTTCTTTCTCCAAAAAGGCTGATGAAAGTATGTGAAATACTTAGCATGTAAAAATGGTTAAAATGGTGAAAATTTAAGTTAGATTTTTTTTACAACAATTAAAAACTTTTAACAACCAGGAAAGAATTTGAATAGACATTTCACCAAAAATACTGCTTAACATGATTGAAAGTGAAAGAAATTATGTCGCTCAGTCGTGTCCGACTCTTTGCGACCCCATGGACTGTCGCCTATCAGGCTCCTCCATCCATGGGATTTTCCAGGCAAGAGTGCTGGGGTGGATTGTCATTTCCTTCTCCAGGGGAT
>NW_011466566.1:0-586 GCF_000754665.1 Bison bison bison | reverse complement strand
AGTGAGCTCCAAGAGATACCCGTCGCGACTCGAGAGCAGAGCGGGGTTCTTTGCTTCCACTCGAGATGGATGCCTGTCTCCCCGGGTGCGTCTGGAATGCAACCCCGAGATGCCTTTCGCCCCTGGAGAGGAACACTGGCTTCTGGACAGAAGCCTAGATGAGGTCTATTGGCCCTGCAGTCACTCGAGAGCAATCCCCAGCTTTGCTTCGCAACTCGAATGGAAGATTGGACTTCCCTGGGCCAACACAAGAGGCATCCTGAATTCCCCGTCGTAACTCGAGAATCCTGCCGCAACTCGAGAAAATCCACGTGGTTCCCCCGTCATCGCAAGATGAAGCCCTTTCCTGCTACAGTGTCTCAGGAGAAGTCCCACGTTTGGTATTGGAGGTCGAAACGGTACTTGGCACCCTTGATGCGACCCACAAAGTTCCCCGACATCCCGGTCTCCCTCGAGAGGAACACCGAGGTTTTCCGGCACCACTTCCTCTGAGCCCCTTCTACCCTCCTGATCTGGACAGTAGGGTCGACTCCCCTGCTTTGTCTGGAAGGGGTTCCCGACCTTCCGGTCGCACCTCAGGATGAGG
>NW_011466565.1:0-530 GCF_000754665.1 Bison bison bison | reverse complement strand
TTCTCGAGCGGCGGCCCCAGTGTGCGGTTTCTCCCTAGGTACGACGGCGAGGTCAGTGAGCCTCTCGTGGGGCGCCAAGGAAGTCGGGTTCCATGCGAATGGGTGAGGGGGAGCGCGTCATTGCTCTCAAGTCATAGTAGGGGACTCTGGCCTCGAGACGTGTTGAAGAAGGTCTCTCGAGGTCTTTCTCGGGTTAAGGCAAGACACCCTGGGGTCCCTCGACTTGTGCAGGTGACCTCAGGGGGCTTCACATGGTGGCTCTGAGAAGTCAGGGAAACTGGAGGTGGGAGGGGCCTCTCGGCACTCCACTGGGTTTGGTGCATTGGAAGAGGGCCTCATCTCCAGTTGAGGCAGGAACCTCAGGGTTCCGCTGACTTCAGACTCCGATCCCAGGGTCCCTGCAGACTTGGGACAGGAGAGTCAGGCCTCGTCTTGGGTTGAGGCATGGAACTCCGCTTGCCTCTCGAGGTGTTCCCGGGGAGACAGGCCACATGTCGAGCGGTATTTGGAACCTGGCGGTCTTTTCCCGA
>NW_011466564.1:0-578 GCF_000754665.1 Bison bison bison | reverse complement strand
CGAAGGCCCTCAAGTCGCGATGACAGGGAGGCCGGGTGTCTCGAGCGGGGCCCAGTGTGCGGTTCTCGCGAGGTACGACGGCGAGGTCAGTGAGTCTCTCGTGGGGCGCCAAGGAAGTCGGGTCCCCCATGCGAATGGCACGGGGAGCGCGTCATTTCTCTCAAGTCATAGTAGGGGAATCTGGCCTCGAGACGTGTTGAAGAAGGTCTCTCGAGGTCTTTCTCGGGTTGAGGCAGGACACCCTGGGGTCCCTCGACTTGTGCAGGTGACCTCAGGGGGCTGCTCATGGTGGCTCTGAGAAGTCAGGGAAACTGGAGGTGAGAGGGTCCTCTCGGCATTCCACTGGGTTTGGTGCATTTTAAGAGGACCTCATCTCCAGTTGAGGCAGGAACCTCAGGGTTCCTCTGATTTCAGACTCCGATCCCAGGGTCCCTGCAGACTTGGGAAAGGAGAGTCAGGCCTCGTCTTGTGTTGAGGCATGGAACTCCGCTTGCCTCTCGAGGTGTTCCCGGGGAGACAGGCCACTTGTCGAGCGGTATTTGGAACCTGGGGGTCTTTGCCCGACGATGCACGGGCGA
>NW_011466563.1:0-536 GCF_000754665.1 Bison bison bison | reverse complement strand
TCTACCCCCATAACCAGAGCCTGCCTACTTTACTACTTTGTGCTCTCACCTACATCTCTGACTTTACGGGGGGCTGTCCCCCACCACCTCTTTCGGAGAAGGAGTTAACCTAGAGCTCCAGTTAATAATAATTCCTGGGCGTGATAAGAGTGTTTTAACCTACAAACTCCTCTGAAGGTTCTCTAGCCTGCCTGACAGGCTCGTCCGGCCACATATGATTGCTCACAGCCTCCCAACCGTGAGAGGCACGAGATGCTTTAAACCCTCTAAAAACAGGTTCTTTAGAGAAGTTAGAAAACTATAAGTATAGTGGGCTGATTAGAAATTGTATTGGTGAAGGGTTTTTCATTTGTTGAGCCAATGTTTGTTGCTACGTCTCCACATCCCCTGCCCTTACACACATTAATGAATGTATAGAAGAAATAAGTATTAACCTTTGATATTAATCACGTTAGACCTTAGGCTAAGTAAATTCTTTCCTTAACTAAAACCCACTACACCGTCACCCTATAGGAATGTAACTTTATTTGGGTGGT
>NW_011466562.1:0-509 GCF_000754665.1 Bison bison bison | reverse complement strand
CACAAAGGCTCACACTGACACAGACATCAATGCAGACAGACAAGACAAGACATCTTCCAGTTTTCCGCCTGAGATGGAAAAGATTTCTTTGAGCCGTTTTTTCTGGGGAGGTGGGGGGTGGGGCTGGCGGCCAGGCAGGCTTTGGGAAGGAGCTCATGGTTTGGAATTGCATATGAAAAGAACCAGCTTTCCGGGTTCCAAGGAATCAAGTTTCCTTGCAAACCAACTTTGTCCGGTTCTAGAGAATATCATGGCCCTCCTAGGTCAGGTCATCTTTCCTTTCCGTAGCCCTCGTTTGATCCCTGAATTCTAGACAGCTTGGATTGCCTCTGTGGGCTGGATGGATTGTCCTCCCGTTTCACCGGGCGGCGGGAGCGAGGTCCCGGGGGCTCTCCTGGAACCGGGCGTGGGGGCGGGGCTCACCGGGAGCCCGTGGTGAAGGTGGGCAGCGCACCGGGAGCGCGCCCGGGGCGGGGCGAAGCCGGGCGGCGCGGGTCGGGAACCGGGTC
>NW_011466561.1:0-557 GCF_000754665.1 Bison bison bison | reverse complement strand
ATGCGAGTGGCGAGGGGGAGCGCGTCATTGCTCTCGAGTCATGGTAGGGGAACCGTGGCCTCGAGACGTGTTGAAGAAGGTCTCTCGAGGTCTTTCTCGGGTTGAGGCAGGAAACCCTGGCTTCCCTCGACTTGTGCAGGTGACCTCAGGGGGCTTCTCATGGTGGCTCTGAGAAGTCAGGGAAACTGGTGGTGGGGGGGGGGGTGGGCCTCTCGGGACTCCACGGGGTTTGGTGCATTGGAAGAGGGCCTCATCTCCAGTTGAGGCAGGAACCTCAGGGTTCCTCTGATTTCAGACTCCGATCGCAGGGTCCCTGCAGACTGGGGACAGGAGAGTCAGGCCTCGTCTTGGGTTGAGGCATGGAACTCCGCTTGCCTCTCGAGGTGTCCCCGGGGAGAGAGGCCACTTGTCGAGCGGTATTTGGAACCTGGGGGTCTTTTCCGGACGATGCCCGGGCGAGTCACTGCCCCTTCGTGTTGACTTCATTCACAGGGTGGAGTTCGGAGAGGTGTCCGGGCATCGGGTTCTTACCAAGAGGGGACCGGGAAATCGGGGTG
>NW_011466560.1:0-502 GCF_000754665.1 Bison bison bison | reverse complement strand
AGTGAGCTCCCAGAGATAACCGTCGCGACTCGAGAGCAGAGCGGGGTTCTTTGCTTCCAGTCGAGATGAATGCCTGTTCCCCGGGTGCGTCTGGAATGCAATCCCGAGATCCCGGTCGCCCCTGGAGAGGAACATTGGCTTCTGGACACAAGCCCAGATGAGGTCTATTGGCCCTGCAGTCACTCGAGAGCAATCCCCAGCTTTCCTTCGCAACTCGAATGGAAGATTGGACTTCCCTGGGCCAACACAAGAGGCATCCCGAATTCCCCGTCGTAACTCGAGAATCCCGCCGCAACTCGAGAAAAACCACGTGGTTCCCCCGTCATCGCAAGATGAAGCCGTTTCACGCTACAGCGTCTCAGGAGAAATCCCACGTTAGGAATTGGAGGTCGAAACGGTACTTGGCACCCTTGATGCGCCCCCACAAAGTTCCGCGGCATCCCGGTCTCCCTGGAGAGGAACACCGAGGTTTTCCGGCACCACTTCCTCTGAGCCCCTTCTA
>NW_011466559.1:0-516 GCF_000754665.1 Bison bison bison | reverse complement strand
GTTGTAGTTTTCTAAGAATTTGTCCATTTCTTCCACGTTGTCCATTTTATTGGCATATAATTGTTGATAGTTGTCTCTTTTGATCCTTTGTATTTCTGTGTTGTCTGTTGTGATCTCTCCATTTTCATTTCTAATTTTATTGATTTGATTTTTCTCCCTTTGTTTCTTGATGAGTCTGGCTAATGGTTTGTCAATTTTATTTATCCTTTCAAAGAACCAGCTTTTGGCTTTGTTGATTTTTGCTATGGTCTCTTTTGTTTCTTTTGCATTTATTTCTGCCCTAATTTTTAAGATTTCTTTCCTTCTACTAACCCTGGGGTTCTTCATTTCTTCCTTTTCTAGTTGCTTTAGGTGTAGGGTTAGGTTATTTATTTGACTTTTTTCTTGTTTCTTGAGGTATGCCTGTATTGCTATGAACTTTCCTCTTAGGACTGCTTTTAAAGTGTCCCACAGGTTTTGAGTTGTTGTGTTTTCATTTTCATTAGTTTCTATGCAAATTTTGATTTCTTTTTTGAT
>NW_011466558.1:0-518 GCF_000754665.1 Bison bison bison | reverse complement strand
TTTTATTTTATCCTTTTCAAAGTAACCTAGCTTTTTGGTCTTTTGTTTGATTTTTTGCTTATTGGTTCTCTTTTGTTTCTTTTGTCATTTATTTCTGTCCCTAATTTTTAAGATTTCTTTCCTTCTACTAACCCTGGGGTTCTTCATTTCTTCCTTTTCTAGTTGCTTTAGGTGTTAGAGTTAGGTTATTTATTTGACTTTTTTCTTGTTTCTTGAGGTATGCCTGTATTCCTATGAACTTTCCCCTTAGCACTGCATTTACAGTGTCCCACAGGTTTTGGGTTGTTGTGTTTTCATTTTCATTCGTTTCTATGCAAATTTTGATTTCTTTTTTGATTTCTTCCGTGATTTGTTGGTTATTCAGCAGCGTGTTGTTCAGCCTCCATATGTTGGAATTTTTAATAGTTTTTCTCCTGTAATTGAGATCTAATCTTACTGCATTGTGGTCAGAAAAGATGCTTAGAATGATTTCAATTTTTTTGAATTTACCCAGGCTAGATTTATGGCCCAGGATGTGA
>NW_011466557.1:0-540 GCF_000754665.1 Bison bison bison | reverse complement strand
CATCGCAAGATGTAGCCCTGTGCCGTAACAGCGTCTCAGGAGAAGTCCCACTTTCGGAATTGGAGTTCGAAACGGTACTTGTCACCCTTGATGCGACCCACAAAGTGCCCCGACATCCCGGTCTCCCTCGAGAGGAACACCGAAGTTTTCCCGGCACCACTTCCTCTGAGCCACTTCTACCCTCCTGATCTGGACAGGAGGTTCGACTCATCTGCTTTGTCTGGAAGGGGTTCCCGACCTTCCGGTCACACCTCAGGATGAGGCCTGTCTCACGACGACATTCCAGACGTGGCTTCGTTGCTGGTTCCACATTCCGAAGGACCACAATTTCCCGGTCCCCTCTTGATAAGAACCAGATGCCCGGACACCTCTTCGAACTCCACCCTGTGAATGAAGTCAACACGAAGGGGTAGTGACTCGCCCGTGCATCGTCGGGAAAAAAACCCCAGGTTCCAAATACCACTCGACAAGTGGCCTGTCTCCCCGGGCACACCTCGAGAGGCAAGCGGAGTTCCATGCCTCAACCCAAGACGAGGTCTG
>NW_011466556.1:0-581 GCF_000754665.1 Bison bison bison | reverse complement strand
GCACGTGGTTCCCCCGTCATCGCAAGATGAAGCCCCTTTTCCCGCGACAGCGTCTCAGGAGAAGTCCCACGTTAGGAATTGGAGGTCGAAACGGTCCTTGGCACCCTTGATCGCGCCCCCACAAAGTTCCCCGGCATCCCGGTCTCCCTGGAGGGGAACACCGAGGTTTTTCCGTCACCACTTCCTCTGAGCCCCTTCTACCCTCCTGATCTCGACAGGAGGGTCGACTCCCATGCTTTGTCTGGAAGGGGTTCCCGACCTTCCGGTCGCACCTCAGGATGAGGCCAGTCTCATGACGACATTCCAGACGTGGCCTCGTGGGTGGTTCCACATGGCGAAGCACCCCGATTTCCCGGTCCCCTCTTGGTAAGAACCCGATGCCCGGACACCTCTCCGAACTCCACCCTGTGAATGAAGTCAACACGAAGGGGAAAGTGACTCGCCCGTGCATCGACAGGAAAAAAACCCCAGGATCCAAAAACAGCTGGACAAGTGGCCTCTCTCCCCGGGGACACCTCGAGAGGCAAGCGGAGTTCCATGCCCCAACCCAAGACGAGGCCTGACTCTCCTGTCCCCAGTCT
>NW_011466555.1:0-504 GCF_000754665.1 Bison bison bison | reverse complement strand
GGGGTCGGGGGGAGGGGGAGGGGGGGGGGTGGGGGTGGGGCAGAGCCCGCGTCTGGGACTCAGCTTCAAGCCCCCGCGGCACGCCCTGCAGGTATCCCTAGAATGCTGCGTCAGGGACACGTTTCCCTGGGTTTCAAGGTGCCTTCTCTGGGCGGGTGTCCGGAGGTCAGATCCTCGGAGCCAGCAGTAGGGACCTACCCACACAACCGCTTTCACGACCAGACTCCCTGTCCATGTGTGCCCACATGCCCGGTCGTATATCTGCAAAGGCCCGTCATCTCCCTGTCTCTCTCTCTGACCCTCACAGTACAGTGACTCAGCTCGCCCTGCCGCCAGCATCCTCCCGTCACCGGCAGACATACAGACAGACGTACGTGCTTTACTTGCAAACCCGTTCGTGAGTTTCACAGGCCCCATGGTTTTGAAGTACATACGAACGCCTGCCTGTTCTCACGTGAAGCCCCGTGGTGGGTTTAGAAGCCCGGCTGGCCAAAGAATACATCG
>NW_011466554.1:0-526 GCF_000754665.1 Bison bison bison | reverse complement strand
AAGAACTCAGAACTTGAGCACTATTATCAAAAATCACAAGGCTCACACTGACACAGACATCAATCCAGACAGACAAGACAAGACATCTTCCAGTTTTCCGCCTGAGATGGAAAAGATTTCTTTGAGCCGTTTTTTTCTGGGGAGTGGGGGGTGGGGCTGGCGGCCAGGCAGGCTTTGGGAAGGAGCTCCTGGTTTGGAATTGCATATGAAAAGAACCAGCTTTCCGGGTTCCAAGGAATCAAGTTTCCTTGGAAACCAATTTTGTCCGGTTCTATAGAATATCATGGCCCTCCTAGGTCAGGTCATCTTTCCTTTCCGTAGTCCTCGTTGGATCCCTGAATTCTAGACAGCTTGGATTGCCTCTGTGGGCTGGATGGATTGTCCTCCCGTTTCACCGGGCGGCGGGAGCGAGGTCCCAGAGGCTCTCCTGGAACCGGGCGTGGGGGCGGGGCTCACCGGGAGCCCGTGGTGAAGGTGGGCAGCGCACCGGGAGCGCGCCCGGGGCGGGGCGAAGCCGGGCGGCGCG
>NW_011466553.1:0-551 GCF_000754665.1 Bison bison bison | reverse complement strand
AGGTCTATTGGCCCTGCAGTCACTCGAGAGCAATCCCCAGCTTTCCTTCGCAACTCGAATGGAAGATTTGGACTTCCCTGGGCCAACACAAGAGGCATCCCGAATTCCCCGTCGTAACTCGAGAATCCCGCCGCAACTCGAGAAAACCACGTGGTTCCCCCGTCATCGCAAGATGAAGCCCTTTTCCCGCTACAGCGTCTCACGAGAAGTCCCACGTTAGGAATTGGAGGTCGAAACGGTACTTGGCACCCTTGATGCGCCCCCACAAAGTTCCCCGGCATCCCAGTCTCCCTGGAGAGGAACACCGAGGTTTTTCCGGCACCACTTCCTCTGAGCCCCTTCTACCCTCCTGATCTCCACAGGAGGGTCGACTCCCCTGCTTTGTCTGGAAGGGGTTCCCGACCTTCCGGTCGCACCTCAGGATGAGGCCGGTCTCACGACGACATTCCAGACGTGGCCTCGTGGGTGCTTCCACATTGCGAAGCACCCCGATTTCCCGGTCCCCTCTTGGTAAGAACCCGATGCCCGGACACCTCTCCGAACTCCACCCT
>NW_011466552.1:0-530 GCF_000754665.1 Bison bison bison | reverse complement strand
GAGGCATCCTGAATTCCCCGTCGTAACTCGAGAATCCCGCCGTAACTCGGAAAAACCACGTAGCTCCCCCGTCATCGCAAGATGAAGCCCTTTCCCGCTACAGCGTCTCGGGAGAAGTCCCACGTTAGGAATTGGAGGTCAAAAGGGCACTTGGCACCCTTGATGGGACCCAAAAAGTTTCCCGAAATCCCGGTCTCCCTCGAGAGGAACACTGAGGTTTTCCGGCACCCCCTCCTCTGAGCCCTTTCTCCCCTCCTGATCTGGACAGGAGGGTCGACTCCGCTGCTTTGTCTGGAAGGGGTTCCCGACCTTCCGGTCGCACCTCAGGATGAGGCCGGTCTCACGAAGACATTCCAGACGTGGCCTCGTGGGTGGTTCCACATTCCGTAGGACCCCGATTTCCCGGTCCCCTCTTGATAAGAACCTGATGCCCGGACACCTCTCCGAACTCCACCCTGTGAATGAAGTCAACACGAAGGGGCAGTGACTCGCCTGTGCATCGTACCGGAAAAAACCCCCAGGTTCCAAAT
>NW_011466551.1:0-639 GCF_000754665.1 Bison bison bison | reverse complement strand
TTACTCTGAAAGGCTGAAGTGGGACAGAAAGGGTTTGGCAGATCTTTATAGAGGGATGAAGGAGGCAGGAGTGTTGAAGTGGCACATATAAGTCAAAGGATAAAGGGAACTGAAAGGAAGTTTGAAGCTCATGAGGAGAAACACCGTGCCCCTGAATCACCACTCCCCAGAATCAGACACACAGAGGTGTCAGCAGTGGAAAAGTTATATAATGGCCTCCCTCAGCATCCACTCGCCCATGTTGATGGGCACAGTGGTACACTGTGATGTCTAACAGCCCCCAAGATGCTATTGGCTGGGGTGGTGCCTCACTGACCAATCAGATTGAAGGGTGTGGCTCCTCATTGTCCTGAAAGGGTATAAATAGGGAGCTCAGAGGCAGAGGTTCTAGGTTAGGCCACTTCTTGGCATCATCATGACTAAGGTAACCAGGAAGCCACGGCAGTCCAGAAGAGTTCCAATGCGGTTTGCTTGCAGGATGAATGGAAAAAAGAAGACCCTTTTTCAACGGAGGTACAGAGGCAGTGTGAAAGTAAGATGATTCCAACTGAGCTGCCCATGTTCTCCACTGACTTTGCTGCCCAAAACCTCTACACAGCCCTTGCCTGGCACAAAAGCCCTCATTGGCCCACATCCCTT
>NW_011466550.1:0-516 GCF_000754665.1 Bison bison bison | reverse complement strand
TACATTTTTACGGAAATACTTTCTAAAAAAAAAGAAAAAACAAAAAAACAATTAAAAAAAAAAAAAAAACCCAACAACATTCTTCGTAGAATGCCACAGTGGAAGGAAAACAGGCCTTAATATTAAGACCTAAATTTGCAAAACACTTGGAGCTTTGGTGTTTTGTTTTATTTTGTTTTGTTTGAATCAAACCACCACATCATTTAAAATTTTTACACGTTCTAATTATTCGGTTCCAAAACACCAAACTTGTACTGCACACGGTCCCCATGGAAAGGCCCCCTCAGCAGGACAGCCACAGATGCTGCCATGAAAGGGCAGCAGGGTGCCCTCCTCCCTTGTTTTCTGCCTGGGCGGCCACCGGGTTTTGAAACCCATGCACCCTACTAAGTTTCTAGGGTGCAATTCGTGGACCCTTCCCTTTCCCATACCAGCAGGTGGTCAAGGGCCCGCTGGCCTCCAAAGTGCCAGAAGCAGGGCTGGGCCAGCCGGCCAGAGTTCAGGGTTCTGGCCCTT
>NW_011466549.1:0-558 GCF_000754665.1 Bison bison bison | reverse complement strand
CCTCCGCAACTCGAATGGAAGATTTGGACTTTCCCTGGGCCAACACAAGAGGCCATCCTGAATTCCCCGTCGTAACTCGAGAATCCCGCCGCAACTCGAGATAAATCACGTGGTTCCCCCATCATCGCAAGATGAAGCCCTTTCCCGCGACAGCGTCTCAGGAGAAGTCCCACGTGAGGAATTGGAGGTCGAAACGGTACTTGGCACCCTTGATGCGCCCCCACAAAGTTCCCCGGCATCCCGGTCTCCCTGGAGAGGAACACCGAGGTTTTCCGGCACCACTTCCTCTGAGCCCCTTCTACCCTCCTGATCTCCAGAGGAGGGTCGACTCCCCTGCTTTGTCTGGAAGGGGTTCCCGACCTTCCGGTCGCACCTCAGGATGAGGCCGGTCTCACGACGACATTCCAGACGTGGCCTCGTGGGTGCTTCCACGTTGCGAAGCACCCCGATTACCCGGTCCCCTCTTGGTGAGAACCCGATGCCCGGACACCTCTCCGAATTCCACCCTGTGAATGAAGTCAACACGAAGGGGCAGTGACTCGCCCGTGCGTCGTCCGG
>NW_011466548.1:0-507 GCF_000754665.1 Bison bison bison | reverse complement strand
CCCCTGGAGAGGGACATTGGCTTCTGGACCAAGCCTAGAGGAGGTCTATTGGCCCTGCAGTTACTCGAGAGCAATCCCCAGCTTTCCTTCGCAACTCGAATGGAAGATTGGACTTCCCTGGGCCAACACAAGAGGCATCCCGAATTCCCCGTCGTAACTCGAGAATCCCGCCGCATCTTGAGAAAAACCACGTGGTTCCCCCGTCATCGCAAATGAAGCCCTTTCCCGCTACAGCGTCTCAGGAGAAGTCCCACGTTAGGAATTGGAGGTCGAAACGGTACTTGGCACCCTTGATGCGCCCCACAAAGTTCCCCGGCATCCCGGTCTCCCTGGAGAGGAACACCGAGGTTTTCCGGCACCGCTTCCTCTGAGCCCCTTCGACCCTCCTGATCTCGACAGGAGGGTCGACTCCCCTGCTTTGTCTGGAAGGGGTTCCCGACCTTCCGGTCGCACCTCAGGATGAGGCCGGTCTCACGACGACATTGCAGACGTGGCCTCGTGGGTGCT
>NW_011466547.1:0-533 GCF_000754665.1 Bison bison bison | reverse complement strand
TAAAAACAGACACACAAAATAAAGAAAATATTTTTAATTTTACAGTACTAACCTTGAAAAGTACAGTAGTGCCAGCTACAATACTACTGCTTTTACGCTTGCTTCTGGACATCCTGGAGGGGAAATGGCAACCCACTCCAGTACTCTTGCCTGGAAAATCCCACGGATGGAGGAGCCTGGCAGACTACAGTCCGTGGGTTCGTAAAGAGTTGGGCACGACTGAGCGACTTCACTTTCATTTTCTGGACATCCTTGGGGTAAAATAAAGATATTGTTCTACTGTACTCTATACAGTATGGTAAAGTACACCAAACCACAACCACTTGTAGAGAATGCATGCACAATGCCATGTACACCAGATACAGGAACTAAACTTTTTTTTTTTTAAAGTCTCCTTGGTTTAGGGAAAAAAAAATCCCGAACAATATTTCTATTTTGGCCTTTTGATCATAGCATAAAGCGGTCTGCAAATGTAATAGGTTTTGGCTTCAGTTTGTTCCTTTCACTATCCACTTGGTCCTCTCGTGAAAGGC
>NW_011466546.1:0-513 GCF_000754665.1 Bison bison bison | reverse complement strand
AAAACTGCCAAAGTTCAATGACAAAGTTGAAATATACCAATTTTACTCCAAATGGACGATGACAAATTGGAAAAGGAGTGTTTCAGCAGTGTTGTGAGCGCATAGTGTGACGCAACTTTCTGAAGGACAACATGACATTATCTAGTAAATTTATAAATACATAGAGCCACTTGGCAAGACCCTGTTTGGAATTTCCATTTCAAAAATATTTCTGCAATTTCACCGAGATTATATATCTAATGCTCATTGAAAAAATAATTTTTTTTCCCCCATCATCCTAGATAATTTCTTTGGTATACTTCCCCACACTGTCTTTCCCCATGCAACCGCTGTTCTCAGTTCTGTTATTGTAGATTACTTCTGCTTCTTTTAGAACATCCTTTAAATGGAGCCTAGAGTATGTACACATATACACATGTAGTTGTTTAACAATGTTGTGTTACATTCTGCTGTACACAAATCACACTAGGGGTACAAGTGTATAAACATAACCTCTTTCATTTAATTTTCTTC
>NW_011466545.1:0-522 GCF_000754665.1 Bison bison bison | reverse complement strand
ACCCACGAGGCCACGTCTGGAATGTCGTCGTGAGACCGGCCTCCATCCTGAGGTGCGACCGGAAGGTCGGGAACCCTTCCAGACAAAGCAGGGGAGTCGACCCTCCTGTGGAGATCAGGAGGGTAGAAGGGGCTCAGAGGAAGTGGTGCCGGAAAATCTCGGTGTTCCTCTCCAGGGAGACCGGGATGCCGGGGAACTTTGTGGGGGCTCATCAAGGTTGCCAAGTACCGCTTCGACCTCCAGTTCCTCACGTGGGACTTCTCCTGAGACGCTGTAGCGGGAAAGGGCTTCATCTTGCGATGACGGGGAACCACGTGGTTTTTCTCGAGTTGCGGCGGGATTCTCGAGTTACGACGAGGAATTCAGGATGCCTCTTGTGTTGGCCCAGGGAAGTCCAATCTTCCATTCGAGTTGCGGAGGAAAGCTGGGGATTGCTCTCGAGTGACTGCAGGGCCAATAGACCTCATCTAGGCTTGTGTTCAGAAGCCAATGTTCCTCTCCAGAGGCGACCGGGATCTCGGG
>NW_011466544.1:0-505 GCF_000754665.1 Bison bison bison | reverse complement strand
CGATCGGAGTCTGAAATCAGAGGTACCTCGCGGTTCCTGCCTCCACTGGAGATGAGGCCCTCTTCCAACTGCACCCAAGCCCCCGTGGAGTCCCGACGAGGCCCCTCCCACCTCCAGTTTCCCTGACTTCTCAGAGCCACCATGAGAAGCCCCCTGAGGTCACCTGCACAAGTCGAGGGAACCCAGGGTTTCCTGCCTCAACCCGAGAAAGACCTCGAGAGAGCTTCTTCAACATGTCTCGAGGCCAGATTCCCCTACCATGGCTCGGGAGCAATGACGCGCTCCCCCTCGCCACTCGCATGGAGACCCGACTTCCCTGGCGCCCCACGAGAGGCTCACTGACCTCGCCGTCGTTCCTCGTGAGAAACCGCACACTGGGGCCGCCGCTCGAGAACAACCCCGAGATTCCCCCGTCATCGAGAGATGAGGGCCTTCGTCTCCTGCATGGCCTAGAGACCAATCTCGCGACCTCTCTCCAAACGCCTCAGGAGGCTTGACTCCCTTG
>NW_011466543.1:0-994 GCF_000754665.1 Bison bison bison | reverse complement strand
AGGCTTGCAAGCCCCCGCCGGCAGCCAGCCTCTTCTCTCCCGCGTTCCGGGCATTGGGCTCCAAACCTGGGACCAAAGTACTGCCCGGAGCTCACTGATCATGGGCTGGTTCCCCTGCGCTGCGGCTGTGCTAGGGAGCCCAAACGCACAGGGGAAGCCCGCACAGCACATCCACCTGCCTCTAGGCGGCAGGACAGCTCCAGGGAAGGCCCGGTCTGGCAGGCGCTTTCTGGGCACAAACGGAGCAACACTCTGGCTGTGGAGCTGCCTCCCCAAGCCAGGGGCACCGGGACCCTGATTCCCTCCGTGCGGCGCTTAGTCTGGGCGGGGAAGCACCAGCTTGGGAATGCAGCCTGGGGCGCTTCCTTTCCCTCGGAAAGAGCTCTCCCTGCGGGAGGCTTTGGCAGTGTGCACACCCCCAGCCCCTAAGCCCTCTGCAAGGACGCCTGGCTCCTAGGTCCGAAGGGAAGGCGAGAGCTGAGCTGAGGCAGCAGTCAGGCACCGGTCACGTCTCCCACACTCCCGCAGCCTGCTCCTTCCCGGGCGCGAACGGGAGAAGCTGGGCAGGGCTTGGGGAGGCTCGCCCAGGCCAGAGCAGCCTCTCGGCCGGGGCTCTGTGCTATCGCGCCTGGGCGCAGAGCTGGAGCTCCGCCGGTGTGGAAGCTCACTCGGTCCTTCCCAGTAACAGGCTTGCAAGCACCCGCCGGCAGCCGGCCTCTTCTCTCCCGCGTTCCGGGCATTGGGCTCCAAACCTGGGGCCAAAGTACTGCCCGGAGCTCACTGATCATGGGCTGGTTCCCCTGCGCTGCGGCTGTGCTAGGGAGCCCAAACGCACAGGGGAAGCCCGCACAGCACATCCACCTGCCTCTAGGCGGGAGGACAGCTCCAGGGAAGGCCCGGTCTGGCAGGCGCTTTCTGGGCACACACGGAGCAACACTCTGGCTGTGGAGCTGCCTCCCCAAGCCAGGGGCACCGGGACCCTGATTCCCTCCGT
>NW_011466542.1:0-526 GCF_000754665.1 Bison bison bison | reverse complement strand
CACCGCCAACACCAGACCAGCAAGCGGCCTGGCCGGGCCCGGGGGGCCCCGAGGGGGCTTCCAGGACCCCCCACTTGACCGGGAGGGCGTGCGTGCGTGCGTGCGTGCGCGCGGGGCCTGGGGGGCTGGGCTGAGGGGTGCGGAGGTCTCGGCGCCCTCCCACCCGCAGCCACTCCAGACCCGGCCGCGCTCGCTGAGCGGGGCCTCCCCCCGATCCCATTCGCTGCTCAGGCCCGCGCGGCCCCGGAGGTGTCGGTCTTCGGCGCCCGCCGCCTCCCAACCCCCGCGGCCCAGGGGCCTCTGAACCTCCTGCGGGCCTAGACGCAGCGAAACTTGAGCGCCCAACTTGCCCGGCACCTGTCCGGTGCCCAAACCCACCAGAAGCCAGGGAGGCGCGGTCGACCGGAGCGCCTCAGCCCCTCCCCTTCGCACTACCGAGGCCCCCCCTTTGCCCCCACGCCAAGCCCTCGACCTTCCTGAGAGAGCAGACGAGCCACAGGCAGGCACACAGACAGACACACAGACA
>NW_011466541.1:0-513 GCF_000754665.1 Bison bison bison | reverse complement strand
TTCTTTATCTCTGTGTGTCTTTTGCTTCCTGCATATAGGGTCATCGTTACCATCTTTCTAAATTCGATATATGTGCATTATTATACCGTATTGGCATTTTTCTTTGTGACTTACTTCACCCTGTATAAAAGGCTCCAGTTTCATCCACCTCGTTAGAACTGATCCCAATGTGTCTTTTTAATAGCCATCCAACCATCTCATCCTCCATCGTCCCCTTATCTTCCTGCCTTCAAACGTTCCCAGCATTAGGGGCTTTGCCAATGAGCCACCTCTTCAAATCAGGTGGCCAAAGTGTTGGAGCTTTCATTTTAAAAGAAATCAGTGAAAACGCATAAATTGGAAAGAAAGAAAGAAATGTGTATTTATTTACAGACAAAATGACTGTCTACGTATGAAGTCCAGTGGGACGTAGAAAAGAGCTATTACAATTAATTAGTGAGTATAGCAAGGTTTCAGGGTACACGGATACTCTTGAGAGGACTTGGACTGCAAGGAGAACAGACCAGTCAATCC
>NW_011466540.1:0-504 GCF_000754665.1 Bison bison bison | reverse complement strand
CATTTGAATCAGTTCTAATGAGATGGATGAAACTAGGAGCCTATTATACAGAGTGAAGTAAGCCAGAAGGAAAAACATACAGTATACTAACGCATATATATGGAATTTAGAAAGATGGTAACAATAACCCGGTGTACGAGACAGCAAAAGAGACACTGATGTATAGAACAGTCTTATGGACTCTGTGGGAGAGGGAGAGGGTGGGAAGATTTGGGAGAATGACATTGAAACATGTAAAATATCATGTAAGAAACGAGTTGCCAGTCCAGGTTCGATGCACGATACTGGATGCTTGGGGCTAGTGCACTGGGACGACCCAGAGGGATGGTATGGGGAGGGAGGAGGGAGGAGGGTTCAGGATGGGGAACACATGTATACCTGTGGTGGATTCTATTTTGATATTTGGACAAAACTAATACAATTATGTAAAGTTTAAAAATAAAATAAAATTAAAAAAAAAAATCTTATTATGAAAGAATAGGCCAGTAAAAGTCTGCCTTGTTT
>NW_011466539.1:0-517 GCF_000754665.1 Bison bison bison | reverse complement strand
GGAGAGATGGCCTAGGCGACTATTTATATGCTAATCAGAGATGTCAAGAAGAATAGTATGAGGAGAGCTCAGTAGGAAAATTCGGTGGAGAAAAGAGACTGAGGAGCTTGGTTTATGCGGAAGACCAATCAAACTTCAAGACAAGAAGTTTGCACCACTTACGTAGGCCGCAGGCGCCCTCTCGAATAGCGAAAGGTGCCTCACCCTAGACACCTTCTCGAGTGGGTCTTAGCAGCCCAGGCATAATTAGGAAGCGTGGTGGGTTCCGTGCTCCAGATGGAGACTCAGCTGGAAGTTAAAGGGAAGAATGACAAGGAACTTTATGAATTGGAGCTGTAAGTTAACTCTTTGACAGAGAGAGCGAGATGGTGGTGGGGGACAGCCCCCAGTGAAATCAGAGGTGAGAGCACAAAGCAATACAGGAGGCAGACTCCGGTTTTTTTGGGGGAGAGATGCTCGAGAATATCCGGGTGGATCCCTGAGGCCCGATCCCGCATTTGCGTATGCCGAGCCTCCT
>NW_011466538.1:0-522 GCF_000754665.1 Bison bison bison | reverse complement strand
ATGCGAGTGGCGAGGGGGAGCGGGTCATTGCTCTCGAGTCATGTAGGGGAACCTGGCCTCGAGACGTGTTGAAGAAGGTCTCTCGAGGCTTTCTCGGGTTGAGGCAGGAAACCCTGGCTTCCTCGACTTGTGCAGGTGACCTCAGGGGGCTTCTCATGGTGGCTCTGAGAAGTCAGGGAAACTGGAGGTGGGGGGGGTGGGCCTCTCGGGACTCCACGGGGTTTGGTGCATTGGAAGAGGGCCTCATCTCCAGTTGAGGCAGGAACCTCAGGGTTCCTCTGATTTCAGACTCGGATCGCAGGGTCCCCGCAGACTGGGGACAGGAGAGTCAGGCCTCGTCTTGGGTTGAGGCATGGAACTCCGCTTGCCTCTCGAGGTGTCCCCGGGGAGAGAGGCCACTTGTCGAGCGGTATTTGGAACCTGGGGGTCTTTTCCGGACGATGCACGGGCGAGTCACTGCCCCTTCGTGTTGACTTCATTCACAGGGTGGAGTTCGGAGAGGTGTCCGGGCATCGGGTTCTT
>NW_011466537.1:0-524 GCF_000754665.1 Bison bison bison | reverse complement strand
AAGACGAGGCCTGACTCTCCTGTCCCCAGTCTGCAGGGACCCTGCGATCGGAGTCTGAAATCAGAGGAACCCTGAGGTTCCTGCCTCAACTGGAGATGAGGCCCTCTTCCAATGCACCAAAGCCCGTGGAGTCCCGAGGGGCCCCTCCCACCTCCAGTTTCCCTGACTTCTCAGAGCCACCATGAGAAGCCCCCTGAGGTCACCTGCACAAGTCGAGGGAAGCCAGGGTTTCCTGCCTCAACCCGAGAAAGACCTCGAGAGACCTTCTTCAGCACGTCTCGAGGCCAGATTCCCTACCATGCCTCGAGAGCAATGACGCGCTCCCCCTCGCCACTCGCATGGAGACCCGACTTCCCTGGCGCCCCACGAGAGGCTCACCGACCTCGCCGTCGTACCTCGTGCGAAACCGCACCCTGGGGCCGCCGCTCGAGAACCACCCCGAGACTCCCCCATCATCGCGGAGATGAGGGCCTTCGTCTCCTGCATGGCCCAGAGGCCAACCTCGCGACCTCTCTCCAAACGCC
>NW_011466536.1:0-517 GCF_000754665.1 Bison bison bison | reverse complement strand
TAAATGGTCGCAGAGGATATCCACGCTCCAGATGGAGACTCAGCTGGAAATTGAGGGGAAGAATGACATGGGGGGACCAAGCGTTGGTGAGCAAGGCCCATAGCTTTATTTTCAACAGGGGCTTATATACCCTAAGTTACACATAGAGGATAATAGGGGATGCAAAGTCAGCAGTCTTTGATCCTTATCAAAAACCAGGGTTTCTTTCCTGCAAATTTATCATATACAAATGGTTTAGGTTTTTACATATACATATACAAATGTAAGAAGATTTACATCATCTTCTGGCCAGAAGGCTTATTAACATTTTATGACTCTTGACAAAGACTTATCAACAAAGACTTATTTTCTCTAAGAGTAATTATTTTAAGGTTTGGCACCATCTTCCGAAGATAAAATTGCATTCCTATAGGGCGGATGTGTAATGGGTTTACAACAAAGGAAAGAATTTATTACCTTAAGGGTCTAAAGTTACTAACACCAAGGCCACTACTTATTTTTTCTACATACCAAGTAT
>NW_011466535.1:0-503 GCF_000754665.1 Bison bison bison | reverse complement strand
GAGTATACTACCCAAAGCAATTTATAGATTCAATGCAATCCCTATCAAGCTACCAACAGTATTCTTCACAGGGCTTGAACAAATAATTTCACAATTTGTATGGAAATACAAAAAACCTCGAATAGCCAAAGCGGTCTTGAGAAAGAAGAATGGAACTGGAGGAATCAACCTACCTAACTTCAGGCTCTACTACAAAGCCACAGTTATCAAGACAGTATGGTACTGGCACAAAGACAGAAATATAGATCAATGGAACAAAATAGAAAGCCCAGAGATAAATCCACACACATATGGACACCTTATCTTTGACAAAGGAGGCAAGAATATACAATGGATTAAAGACAATCTCTTTAACAAGTGGTGCTGGGAAATCTGGTCAACCACTTGTAAAAGAATGAAACTAGACCACTTTCTAACACCATACACAAAAACAAACTCAAAATGGATTAAAGATCTAAATGTAAGACCAGAAACTATAAAACTCCTAGAGGAGAACATAGGCA
>NW_011466534.1:0-522 GCF_000754665.1 Bison bison bison | reverse complement strand
TGCGATCGGAGTCTGAAATCAGAGCTACCCTGCGGTTCCTGCCTCAAGTGGAGATGAGGCCCTCTTCCAATGCACCAAACCCCGTGGGGTCCCGAGAGGCCCCTCCCACCTCCTGTTTCCCTGGCTTCTCAGAGCCACCGTGAGAAGCCCCCTGAGGTCACCTGCACAAGTCGAGGGAACCCAGGGTTTCCTGCCTCAACCCGAGAAAGACCTCGAGAGACCTTCTTCAACGCGTCTCGAGGCCAGATTCCCCTACCATGGCTCGGGATCAGTGACGCGCTCCCCCTCGCCACTCGCATGGAGACCCGACTTCCCTGGCGCCCCACGAGAGGCTCACTGACCTCGCCGTCGGACCTCGTGAGAAACCGCACCCTGGGGCCGCCGCTCGAGAACAACCCCGAGATTCCCCCGTCATCGAGAGATGAGGGCCTTCGTCTCCTGCATGGCCTAGAGACCAATCTCGCGACCTCTCTCCAAACGCCTCAGGAGGCTTGACTCCCTTGAGTCCACCCAGTGAGCTCC
>NW_011466533.1:0-501 GCF_000754665.1 Bison bison bison | reverse complement strand
AACCATCCTCGTGGGTCTAGCCAGGTAATTTGTTCAGCTAAAGTTTCCAAATTAGGGGAAGAGGGACAGATTTTTAGAAAAAAGTTTTAAAGTATTTTCTTTTATAGTAGTTGTACATTCAGAGAGGCATTATCACGTATATTTATTAAATGAAATTTGATTTGTTCCCAGTTGTAGGCACTGTGATTGACGTGAACAGGAATAACACAAAAAGCTTAAAGAAATAGAGGTGTTAATACAAGTATATAGTTTGCAATTAATACAAGTTACAGAATGTAAAAGTCTTATTAAATTGTAAATTTTCTATGGCTATAACAAAAGGAAGTGGGACACAGGCCTGTATAAAATATGACTGACTGTAGCGAAAGAAATAGTTATTGTGACGACTGGTCCCTATGAAATGTCCGGTCCAAGTTCCAAGTTGTTCTGTGCTCTGATGCTTGCAGCAAGTTTCCAAATGGCCCATTGTTCAGGCCCACTCTGTTTATGGAGGACGATCTT
>NW_011466532.1:0-537 GCF_000754665.1 Bison bison bison | reverse complement strand
ACCCAGTGAGCTCCAAGAGATACCCGTCGCGATTCGAGAGCAGAGCGGGGGTTCTTTTGCTTCCACTCGAGATGAATGCCTGTCTCCCCGGGTGCGTCTGGAATGCAACCCCGAGATCCCTGTCGCCCCTGGAGAGGAACATTGGCTTCTGGACACAAGCCTAGATGAGGTCTCTTGGCCCTGCAGTCACTCGAGAGCAATCCCCAGCTTTCCTTCGCAACTCGAGTGGAAGATTGGACTTGCCGGGCCCAACACAAGAGGCATCCTGAATCCCCCGTCATAACTCGAGAATCCCGCCGTAAGTAGAGATAAACCACGTGGCTCCCCCGTCATCGCAAGATGAAGCCTTTTCCCGCTACAGCGTCTCAGGAGAAGTCCCACGTTAGGAATTGGAGGTCGAAAGGGCACTTGGCACCCTTGATGCGACCCACAAAGTTCCCCGAAATCCCGGTCTCCCTCGAGAGGAACACTGAGGTTTTCCGGCACCCCCTCCTCTGAGCCCTTTCTCCCCTCCTGATCTGGACAGGAGGGTCGACT
>NW_011466531.1:0-530 GCF_000754665.1 Bison bison bison | reverse complement strand
TTTCGCTCAGATAGCGCTCGGGGTAGTTCAGGCCAGATCCTTATTCTAAGCGATGTAGCCCGCGCTGCACCTCGCTGCCCAGCCCCGCTTGCTAATGGCAGATGCAGGCGTCTGCGCTGCTTCTCCGCTGGGAGAGTTACCGTTAGGGCTCGTAATCTGCGAGTTTTAATTGTTTATTTATTTTTCCTCCCTGTTATGTTGCCCTCTGTGCTTCCAAGGCTCGGCACAGATTCGGCAGTGAGAAGGTTTCCTGGTGTTTGGAAACTTCTCTCTTTTTAAGACTCCCTTCCTGGGACGGAGCTCCGTCCCTCCCTCTTTCGTCTCTTTTTTTGTCTTACATATTTTTTCCTACCTCCTTTCGAAGACATGGGTTGCTTTTCTGGGTGCCTGATGTCCTCTGCTGGCATTCAGAAGTTGTTTTGTGGAATTTACTCCGCATTTAAATGTTCTTTTGATGAATTTGTGGGGGAGAAAGTGTTCTGCCCATCCTACTCCTCTGCCATCTTAGCTCCTCCCCCCTGCCTTGTTTT
>NW_011466530.1:0-553 GCF_000754665.1 Bison bison bison | reverse complement strand
TCAGGGGAAACTGGAGTTGGGAGGGGGCCGTCTCGGGAGTCCACTGGGTTTTGGGTGCATTGGAAGAGGGCCTCATCTCCAGTTGAGGCAGGAAGCTCAGGGTTCCTCTGATTTCAGACTCGGATCGCAGGGTCCCTGCAGACTTGGGACAGGAGAGACAGGCCTCGTCTTGGGTTGAGGCATGGAACTCCGCTTGCCTCTCGAGGTGTCCCCGGGGAGAGAGGCCACTTGTCGAGCTGAATTTGGAACCTGGGGTTTTTTTTCTGGACGATGCACGGGCGAGTCACTGCCCCTCCGTGTTGACTTCACTCACAGGGTGCAGTTCGCAGAGGTGTCCGGGCATCGGGTACTTACCAAGAGGGGACCGGGAAATCGGGGTCCTTCGGAAAGTGGAACCACCCACGAGGCCAGGTCTGGAATGTCGTAGTGAGACCGGCCTCATCCTGAGGTGCGACCGGAAGGTCGGAACCCCTTCCAGACAAAGCAGGGGAGTCGACCCTCCTGTCGAGATCAGGAGGGTAGAAGGGGCTCAGAGGAAGTGGTGCCGGAAAAC
>NW_011466529.1:0-527 GCF_000754665.1 Bison bison bison | reverse complement strand
TTCTTTGCTTCCACTCGAGATGAATGCCTGTCTCCCCGGGTGCGTCTGGAATGCAACCCCGAGATCCCGGTGCCCCTGGAGAGGAGCATTGGCTTCTGGACACAAGCCTAGATGAGGTCTATTGGCCCTGCAGTCACTCGAGAGCAATCCCCAGCTTTCCTCCACAACTCGAATGGAAGATTGCACTTCCCTGGGCCAACACAAGAGGCATCCCGAATTCCCCGTCGTAACTCGAGAATCCCGCCGTAACTCGAGAACAAACACGTGGCTCCCCCGTCATCGCAAAATGAAGCCCTTTCCCCCTACAGCGTCTCAGGAGAAGTCCCACGTTAGGAATTGGTGGTCGAAAGGGCACTTGGCACCCTTGATGTGACCCACAAAGTTCCCCGAAATCCCGGTCTCCCTCGAGAGGAACACTGAGGTTTTCCGGCACCCCCTCCTCTGAGCCCTTTCTCCCCTCCTGATCTGGACAGGAGGGTCGACTCCACTGATTTGTCTGGAAGGGGTTCCCGACCTTCCGGTCGCAC
>NW_011466528.1:0-520 GCF_000754665.1 Bison bison bison | reverse complement strand
ACTCGAGAGCAGAGCGGGGTCTTTGCTTCCACTCGAGATGGATGCCTGTCTCCCCCGGGGTGCGGTCTGGAATGCAACCCCGAGATCCCTTTCGCCCCTGGAGAGGAACACTGGCTTCTGGACACAAGCCTAGATGAGGTCTATTGGCCCTGCAGTCACTCGAGAGCAATCCCCAGCTTTCCTTCGCAACTCGAATGGAAGATTGGACTTCCCTGGGCCAACACAAGAGGCATCCTGAATTCCCCGTCGTAACTCGAGAATCCTGCCGCAAGTCGAGAAAATCCATGTGGTTCCCCCGTCATCGCAAGATGAACCCCTTTCCCGCTACAGTGTCTCAGGAGAAGTCCCACGTTAGATACTGGAGGTCGAAACGGTACTTGGCACCCTTGATGCGACCCACAAAGTGCCCCGACATCCCGGTCTCCCTCGAGAGGAACACCGAGGTTTTCTGGCACCAATTCCTCTGAGCCCCTTCTACCCTCCTGATCTGGACAGGAGGGTCGACTCCCCTGCTTTGTCT
>NW_011466527.1:0-505 GCF_000754665.1 Bison bison bison | reverse complement strand
TGTCCACTGAGTTAGTGGTGCCATCCAACCATCTCATCCTCTCGTCGTCCCCTTCTCCTCCTGCCCTCAATCTTTCCCCAGCATCAGGGTCTTTTCAAATGAGCCAGCTCTTCACATCAGGTGGTCAAATTATTGGAGTTTCAGCTTCAACATCAGTCCTTCCAATGAACACCCAGGACTGGCCTCCTTTAGGATGGACTGGTTGGATCTCCCTGCAGTCCAAGGGACTCTCCAGAGTCTTTTCCAACACCACAGTTCAAAAGCATCAATTCTTCGCTGCTCAGCTTTCTTTATAGTCCAACTCTCACATCCATACATGACCACTGGAAAAACCATAGACTTGACTAGACGGACCTTTGTTGGCAAACTAATGTCTCTGCTTTTCAATACGCTATCTAGGTGGTCATAACTTTCCTTCCAAGGAGTAAGCGTCTTTTAATTTCATGGCTGCAGTCACCATCTGCAATGATTCTGGAGCCCAGAAAAATAAAGTCAGCCACTGTTT
>NW_011466526.1:0-581 GCF_000754665.1 Bison bison bison | reverse complement strand
CCGGACGATGCACGGGCGAGTCACTGCCCCTTCGTGTTGACTTCATTCACAGGGTGGAGTTCGGTGAGGTGTCCGGGCATCGGGTCTTACCAAGAGGGGACCGGGAAATCGGGGTGCTTCGCAATGTGGAAGCACCCACGAGGCCACGTCTGGAATGTCGTCGTGAAACCGGCCTCACCCTGAGGTCCGACCGGAAGGTCGGGAACCCCTTCCAGACAAAGCAGGGGAGTCGACCCTCCTGTGGAGATCAGGAGGGTAGAAGGGGCTCAGAGGAAGTGGTGCCGGAAAACCTCGGTGTTCCTCTCCAGGGAGACCGGGATGCCGGGGAACTTTGTGGGGGCGCATCAAGGGTGCCAAGTACCGTTTCGACCTCCAATTCCTAACGTGGGACTTCTCCTGAGACGCTGTAGCGGGAAAGGGCTTCATCTTGCGATGACGGGGGAACCACGTGGTTTTTCTCGAGTTGCGGCGGGATTCTCGAGTTACGACGGGGAATTCGGGATGCCTCTTGTGTTGGCCCAGGGAAGTCCAATCTTCCATTCGAGTTGCGAGGGAAAGCTGGGGATTGCTCTCGAGTGACT
>NW_011466525.1:0-526 GCF_000754665.1 Bison bison bison | reverse complement strand
AGGCGTCTGCGCTGCTTCTCCGCTGAGGGAGTTACTGTAGCGCTCGCAATCTGCGAGTTTTAATTGTTTATTATTTTTTCTCCCTGTTATGTTGCCCTCTGTGCTTCCAAAGCTTGGCACAGATTCGGCAGTGAGAAGGTTTCCTGGTGTTTGGAAACTTCTCTCTTTTAAGACTCCCTTCCCGGGACAGAACTCCGTCCCTCCCTCTTTTGTCTCTTTTTTTTGTTTTTAATATTTTTCCTACCTCCTTTCGAAGAGTTGGGTTGCTTTTCTGGGTGCCTGATGTCCTCTGCCGGCATTCAGAAGTTGTTTTGTGGAATTTACTCGACGTTTAAATGCTCTTTTGATGAATTTGTGCAGGAGAAAGTGTTCTCCCCGTCCTACTCCTCCGCCATCTTGGCTCCTCCCCCGAGAGGCAGATTCTTAACCACTGGACAACCAGGGAAGTCCCAGGATAGAGCTTTCAAGAGGGAACATCAATGCCCTTGCCCCTCCTCTCAGCTTACAGGTCGTTGCATACTTCTCC
>NW_011466524.1:0-508 GCF_000754665.1 Bison bison bison | reverse complement strand
CACATGTATACCTGTGGTGGATTCATTTTGATATTTAGGCAAAAACTAATACAATTTGTAAAGTTTAAAAATAAAATAAAATTAAAATAAAAACAATTAGGGCAGAAATACAATGAAAAAAAGCTGAGGAACCTATAGCAAAACTCAGCAAAATAAACGCTGGTTCTTTGAGAAGATAAATAAAATAGGCAAACCATTAGCAAAACTCATCAAGAAAAAAAGGGGGGATAATCAAATCAACAAAATTAGAAAGGAAAATGGATAAATCACAGCAGACAACACAGAATTACAAAGATCATAAAAGATTACTATCAGCAGCTATAGGACAATAAAATGGACAACTTGGAAGAAATGAACAAATTCCTAGAAAAGTATAACAATCGAAAACTGAACCAGGAAGAAATAGATAATCCCAACATACCCATCACAAGCATGGAAAGCAAAACTGTAATCAAAAATCTTCCATCGAACAAAAACGAAGCTCAGGACCAGATGACTTATTCACCCT
>NW_011466523.1:0-500 GCF_000754665.1 Bison bison bison | reverse complement strand
GGGGACGGACAGGCATTCATCTCGAGTGGAAGCAAAGAACCCCGCTCTGCTCTCGAATCGCGACGGGTATCTCTTGGAGCTCACTGGGTGGACCAAGGGAGTCAAGCCTCCTGAGGCGTTTGGAGAGAGGTCGCGAGATTGGTCTCTAGGCCATGCAGGAGACGAAGGCCCTCATCTCTCGATGACGGGGGAATCTCGGGGTTGTTCTCGAGCGGCGGCCCCAGTGTGCGGTTTCTCACGAGGTACAACGGCGAGGTCAGTGAGCCTCTCGTGGGGCGCCAGGGAAGTCGGGTCTCCATGCGAGTGGCGAGGGGGAGCGTGTCGTTGCTCCCGAGCCATGGTAGGGGAATCTGGCCTCGAGACGTGTTGAAGAAGGTCTCTCGAGGTCTTTCCCGGGTTGAGGCAGGAAACCCTGGGTTCCCTCGACTTGTGCAGGTGACCTCAGGGGCTTCTCATGGTGGCTCTGAGAAGCCAGGGAAACTGGAGGTGGGAGGGGCCTC
>NW_011466522.1:0-526 GCF_000754665.1 Bison bison bison | reverse complement strand
TCTAGGCCATGCAGGAGACGAAGGCCTCATCTCTCGAGTACGGGGGAAGTCTCGGGGTTGTTCTCGAGCGGCGGCCCCAGTGTGCGGTTTCTCACGAGGTACGACGGCGAGGTCAGTGAGCCTCTCGTGGGGCGGCCAGGGAAGTCGGGTCTTCATGCGACTGGCGAGGGGGAGCGCGTCACTGCTCCCGAGCCATGGTAGGGGAATCTGGCCTCGAGACGCGTTGAAGAAGGTCTCTCGACGTCTTTCTCGGGTTGAGGCAGGAAACCCTGGGTTCCCTCGACTTGTGCAGGTGACCTCAGGGGGCTTCTCATGGTGGCTCTGAGAAGCCAGGGAAACTGGAGGTGGGAGGGGCCTCTCGGGACCTCACTGGGTTTGGTGTATTGGAAGAGGGCCTCATCTCCAGTTGAGGCAGGAACCGCAGGGTACCTCTGATTTCAGACTCCGATCGCAGGGTCCCTGCCGACTGGGGACAGGAGAGTCAGGCCTCGGCTTGGGTTGAGGCATGGAACTCCGCTTGCCTCTC
>NW_011466521.1:0-520 GCF_000754665.1 Bison bison bison | reverse complement strand
TTGTCTTGTTATATTTTTGTAGTATTAGTTGTTTGTTCGGTTGCTTCATTTGTCTATTATTTTCTCCCATTCTGAAGGCTGTCTTTTCACCTTGCTAATAGTTTCCTTTGATGTGCAGAAGCTTTTAAGGTTAATTAGGTCCCATTTGTTTATTTTTGCTTTTATTTCCAATATTCTGGGAGGTGGGTCATAGAGGATCCTGCTGTGATGTATGTCGGAGAGTGTTTTGCCTATGTTCTCCTCTAGGAGTTTTATAGTTTCTGGTCTTACGTTTAGATCTTTAATCCATTTTGAGTTTATTTTTGTGTATGGTGTTAGAAAGTGGTCCAGTTTCATTCTTTTACAAGTGGTTGACCAGATTTCCCAGCACCACTTGTTAAAGAGATTGTCTTTAATCCATTGTATATTCTTGCCTCCTTTGTCGAAGATAAGGTGTCCATATGTGCGTGGATTTATCTCTGGGCTTTCTATTTTATTCCATTGATCAATATTTCTGTCTTTGTGCCAGTACCATACTGTC
>NW_011466520.1:0-518 GCF_000754665.1 Bison bison bison | reverse complement strand
CAGCTGTGAAGCCGTCTGGACCTGGGTCTTTGTTTGCTGGAAGATTTTTGATTACAGTTTCAATTTCCGTGCTTGTGATGGGTCTGTTAAGGTTTTCTATTTCTTCCTGGTCCAGTTTTGGAAAGTTGTACTTTTTCTAAGAATTTGTCCATTTCTTCCTCGTTTGTCCATTTTATTGGCATATAATTGTTGATAATAGTCTCTTATGATCCTTTGTATTTCTGTGTTGTCTGTTGTGATCTCTCCATTTTCGTTTCTAATTTTATTGATTTGATTTTTCTCCCTTTGTTTCTTGATGAGTCTGGCTAATGGTTTATCAATTTTATTTATCCTTTCAAAGAACCAGCTTTTGGCTTTGTTGATTTTTGCTATGGTCTCTTTTGTTTCTTTTGCATTTATTTCTGCTCTAATTTTTAAGATTTCTTTCCTTCTACTAACACTGGGGTTCTTCATTTCTTCCTTTTCTAGTTGCTTTAGGTGTAGAGTTAGGTTATTTATTTGACTTTTTTCTTGTTTCT
>NW_011466519.1:0-533 GCF_000754665.1 Bison bison bison | reverse complement strand
TCCCCCACCCCCCGCCCACGGACGCCGCCCCCCGCCCCCGCCGCCGCCCCGCCCCTGCCCATCGCTCCCGGTGCCTCCCGGCCGCCAGTCGGGATCCCCGGAGCACACTGGGACCGCCCCCATCCCCGCCACGACCCGACTTCCCGACCCGCGCCGCCCGGCTTCGCCCCGCCCCGGGCGCGCTCCCGGTGCGCTGCCCACCTTCACCACGGGCTCCCGGTGAGCCCCGCCCCCACGCCCGTTTCGAGGAGAGCCTCTGGGACCTCGCTCCCGCCGCCCGGTGAAACGGGAGGACAATCCATCCAGCCCACAGAGGCAATCCAAGCTGTCTAGAATTCAGGGATCCATCGAGGACTACAGAAAGGAAAGATGACCTGACCTAGGAGGGCCATGATATTCTATAGAACCGGACAAAGTTGGTTTCCAAGGAAACTTGATTCCTTGGAACCCGGAAAGCTGGTTCTTTTCATATGCAATTCCAAACCAGGAGCTCCTTCCCAAAGCCTGCCTGGCCGCCAGCCCCACCCCCCACT
>NW_011466518.1:0-518 GCF_000754665.1 Bison bison bison | reverse complement strand
ACGTGGTTCCCCCGTCATCGCAAGATGAACGCCCTTTCCCGCTACAGTGTCTCAGGAGAAGTCCCACGTTAGGTATAGGAGGTCGAAACGGTACTTTGCACCCTTGATGCGACCCACAAAGTTCCCTGACATCCCGGTCTCCCTCGAGAGGAACACCGAGGTTTTCCGGCACCACTTCCTCTGAGCCCCTTCTACCCTCCTGATCTGGACAGGAGGGTCGACTCCCCTGCTTTGTCTGGAAGGGGTTCCCGACCTTCCGGTCACACCTCAGGATGAGGCCGGTCTCACGACGACATTCCAGACGTGGCCTCGTGGGTGGTTCCACATTCCGAAGGACCCCGATTTCCTGGTCCCCTCTTGATAAGAACTCGATGCCCGGACACCTCTTCGAACTCCACCCTGTGAATGAAGTCAACACGAAGGGGCAGTGACTCGCCCGTGCATCGTCCGGAAAAGACCCCCAGGTTCCAAATACCGCTCGACAAGTGGCCTGTCTCCCCGGGAACACCTCGAGAGGC
>NW_011466517.1:0-521 GCF_000754665.1 Bison bison bison | reverse complement strand
TCGCGAGATGAGGGCCTTCGTCTCCTGCATGGCCTACGAGACCAATCCCGCAGCCTCTCTCCAAAAGCCTCAGGAGGCTTGACTCCCTTTAGTCCACCCAGTGAGCTCCAAGAGATACCCGTCGCGACTCGAGAGCAGAGCGGGGTTCTTTGCTTCCACTCGAGATGAATGCCTGTCTCCCCGGGTGCGTCTGGAATGCAACCCCGAGATCCCTGTCGCCCCTGGGGAGGAACATTGGCTTCTGGACACAAGCCTAGAATAGGTCTATTGGCCCTGCAGTCACTCGAGAGCAATCCCCAGCTTGCCTTCGCAACTCGAATGGAAGATTGGACTTCCCTGGGCCAACACAAGAGGCATCCCGAATTCCCCGTCGTAACTCGAGAATCCCGCCGCAACTCGAGAAAAACCACGTGGTTCCCCCGTCATCGCAAGATGAAGCCCTTTCCCGCTACAGCGTCTCAGGAGAAGTCCCACGTTAGGAATTGGAGGTCGAAACGGTACTTGGCACCCTTGATGCGCCC
>NW_011466516.1:0-521 GCF_000754665.1 Bison bison bison | reverse complement strand
CACTCTTGTCACACCCAAGAGTTTTTATTGACTGGAGCTCTGGGTTAACTCCTTCTCCGAAAGAGGTGGTGGGGGACAGCCCCCCGTAAAGTCAGAGGTGTAGGTAAGAGCACAAAGTAGTAAAGTAGGCAGGCTCTGGTTATGGGGGTAGACGCTCGAGGATTTCCAGGGGGACTCCTGAGGCTCGATCCCGCCTTTGCGTATGTCGAGCCTCCTTCCTCATGACCTTTGTCACGGGCGGAGTACCTCACTCTGGCCCCCAACATCTCCCCCTTTTTTATTTCTTAAAACAGCCAGATGCAGCTCAGTCGCGAGCCTCTGAATGCTCTGCCGAATTCTTACAATACAAGGAAGAATGATTATGAGAAGTAGAATTAGAGACTAGGGATATTAGACAGAATATTTTTTCCAGAAATAAAGTTAGAGATGGTGTGAAAAAGTCATTAGCTGCTCCAGCGGCGGTAAAATCCAGTTGAGAGTGTTCCAAGGTCTGTATTTGATTATGAAGTTTCCCTAAGTCC
>NW_011466515.1:0-518 GCF_000754665.1 Bison bison bison | reverse complement strand
TGCAGTCACTCGAGAGCAATCCCCCAGCTTTCCTTCACAACTCAAATGGAAGATTGGACTCCCTGGGCCAACACAGAGGCATCCTGAATTCCCCGTCGTAACTCGAGAATCCTGCCGCAACTCGAGAAAATCCACGTGGTTCCCCCGTCATCGCAAGATGAAGCCCTTTCCCGCTACAGCGTCTCAGGAGAAGTCCCACGTTAGGTATTGGAGGTCGAAACGGTACTTGGCACCCTTGATGTGACCCACAAAGTACCCGACATCCCGGTCTCCCTAGACAGGAACACCAAGGTTTTCCGGCACCACTTCCTCTGAGGCTCTTCTACCCTCCTGACCTGGACAGGAGGGTCGACTCCCCTGCTTTGTCTGGAAGGGGTTCCCGACCTTCCGGTCACACGTCAGGATGAGGCCGGTCTCACGACGACATTCCAGACGTGGCCTCGTGGGTGGTTCCACATTCCGAACGGACCCCGATTTCCCCGGTCCCCTCTTGATAAGAACCCGATGCTTGGACACCT
>NW_011466514.1:0-515 GCF_000754665.1 Bison bison bison | reverse complement strand
TTGACCTCAGTGAATGTCAGAGTCCGTGAACTGGGAACTAGTCAATATTAATATCTAGTAGTTTTGGTTTTTGCTCCTCTACTGTAGACATGTCTAAGAGTCATCAACATTAAGCACAAAATGTTCATAGTGCCTCGGTTTGTTCTAAGGTAAAAATTGCTATATCGTTATATCTGTCACAAGCTGTCAACAAGAAAGTACCTCGAAAGAACAGGAAGAAAACGAAAATTAAATGTGATATGAGCTTTTAGATAAACTATGAACACTAATTACACTCTACAATATCTGCCTATGAGAGTCTTGATTGAAGGCAGAGGAGAAGGGGACGACAGAGGATAAGATGGTTGGATGGCATCACTGATTCGATGGACATGAGTTTGAGCAAGCCCCTGGAGTTGGTGATGGACACGGAAGCCCGGCGTCCTGCAGGCCACGGGGTCCCAAAGAGTCAGACACGACTGAGCAACTGAACGGAACTGAACTTACAATCGTTTGTCCAGGTGTTTTGGTTACCC
>NW_011466513.1:0-540 GCF_000754665.1 Bison bison bison | reverse complement strand
GTTTAATGTTGTCAACCTACAGATTGGATATTGAGCCATTCGGAAGTTAGAGTACCTTTTAATATTACTCAACTAAAAGACTCAGACTAGAGTACAAATATTGTAACATTCAGATATGATGTTCTACCATTAAAGCTTGCCTGTTAATGCTCTTTTCATATGTTTAGAAGATAAACCTTTGTTTCCGTCATGTTCAACTCTGAAATAAGTGGCTCCATTCTTAAGTTTGTACTATCACTCAAAGAACTCTGCTGTCAGGATTTTAAAACTATGTTGGGTTTTTTTTTTTGTATTTTTAATGTATATATTTAGGGAACAATTAACTCAAAAGGTATAAATAAAATAAGGCTAGTTCCTTAACAATACAACTTGGTGATGTTTTTGTATCAGGCCATGTAAATTTGCTTCATTCTTTTTAATCACCTCATGTATTCAATGCCATGAATGTACCAAAATTTATGTACTTTGTTACCAGGCAGGTTGAAAAACAGAGAAACAAACACATAGATAAGTGAACAGCACTGTTGTGACAGACTTCTA
>NW_011466512.1:0-504 GCF_000754665.1 Bison bison bison | reverse complement strand
GTTCTTTATATTACCAATGTTAAACACAAGGTTTTATGCTTAATAAACATTTAAATAAGTATTTAGGAAATTCAGCATCAGATGAAGTATGTAAGGTAAGTTAATGTTTCCCTGATGGCTCAGCAGTAAGGAATCTACCTTCAGTGCAGGAGACACAGGTTTGATTCCTGGTTCAGGAAGATCCCCTGGAGAAAGAAATGGCAATCCACTCCAGTATTCTTGCCTGGAAAATTCTGTGGACAGAGGAGCCTGCTGGGCTACAGTTCCTGGGGTCGCAAAGAGTTGGACATGACTGAGCGCACACAGCATACATTGTCCAAACAGAGACAATACCAACTGGAATCTAGGGGCACTAAGTTGGGCACTAAATCTGCCTAACACATTTATTGGTTATTTATTATTTAGTGTTTTATATGAATACTCTTATTTTAAATAGCTTAGTTTTTAATGGAAATGCAAGTTATTGGATAGACCTTTTATTCTCGTTGTTACTCCTCCCCTACC
>NW_011466511.1:0-545 GCF_000754665.1 Bison bison bison | reverse complement strand
GAGAGACCTTCTTCAACACGTCTCGAGGCCAGATTCCCCTACATGACTTGAGAGCAATGACGCGCTCCCCCTCGCCATTCGCATGGAGACCCGACTTCCTTGGCGCCCCACGAGAGGCTCACTGACCTCGCCGTCGTACCTCGCGAGAAACCGCACACTGGGGCCGCCGCTCGAGAACAACCCCGAGCCTCAACCGTCATCGCGACTTGAGGGCCTGTTGTGGGCCAGAGTGAGGTACTCCGCCCGTGACAAAGGTCATGAGGAAGGAGGCTCGACATACACAAAGGCGGGATCGAGCCTCAGGAGTCCCCCTGGAAATCCTCGAGCGTCTA
The DNA here is from genome assembly GCF_000754665.1 of Bison bison bison. Classification (NCBI taxonomy): domain Eukaryota; kingdom Metazoa; phylum Chordata; class Mammalia; order Artiodactyla; family Bovidae; genus Bison; species Bison bison. The sequence goes on along the minus strand of NW_011466511.1, from coordinate 213 downwards.
CCCCCATAACCAGAGCTTCCCTACTTTACTACTTTGTGCTCTTACCTACACCTCTGACTTTACGGGGGGCTGTCCCCCACCACCTCTTTCGGAGAAGGAGTTAACCTAGAGCTCCAGTCAATAAAAACTCTTGGGTGTGACAAGAGTGTTTTAACCTACAAACTCCTCTGAAGGTTCTCTAGCCTGCCTGACAGGCTCCTCCGGCCACATGTG
>NW_011466510.1:0-534 GCF_000754665.1 Bison bison bison | reverse complement strand
CCCTTTCGCTCTGCCCTGCAGGTCGGGCCAACGGGCCGCACCTCTCGTCGCGGGGCGTGCTGTACTTGAGCCGCACGACCCGCGACCGGACTCCAGCCTGCTGACGCCGGCCGCCCCCCCGAACACCGCCAACACCAGACCAGCAAGGGCCTGGCCGGGCCCGGGGGCCCGAGGGGCTTCCAGGACCCCCCATTGACCGGGAGGGCGTGCGTGCGTGCGTGCGCGCGGGGCCTGGGGGCTGGGCTGAGGGGTGCGGAGGTCTCGGCGCCCTCCCACCCGCGGCCACTCCAGACCCGGCCGTGCTCGCTGAGCGGGGCTCCCCCCGATCCCATTCGCTGCTCAGGCCCGCGCGGCCCCGGACGTGTCGGTCTTCGGCGCCCGCCGCCTCCCAACCCCCGCGGCCCAGGGGCCTCTGAACCTGCTGCGGGCCTAGGCGCAGCGAAACTTGAGCGCCCAACTTGCCCGGCACCTGTCCGGTGCCCAAACCCACCAGAAGCCAGGGAGGCACGGTCGACCAGAGCGCCTCAGCCCCTC
>NW_011466509.1:0-513 GCF_000754665.1 Bison bison bison | reverse complement strand
GCGAGTACGGGGGAGGTCTCGGGTGGTTCTCGAGCGGCGGCCCCAGGGTGGGTTTCTCACGAGGTACGACGGCGAGGTCAGTGAGCCTCTCGTGGGGCGCCAGGGAAGTCGGGTCCCCATGCGAGTGGCAGGGGGAGCGCGTCATTGCTCTCGAGTCATGGTAGGGGAACCTGGCCTCGAGACGTGTGGAAGAAGGTCTCTCCAGGTCTTTCTCGGGTTGAGGCAGGAAACCCTGGCTTCCCTCGACTTGTGCAGGTGACCTCAGGGGGCTTCTCATGGTGGCTCTGAGAAGTCAGGGAAACTGGAGTGGGGGGGGGCCTCTCGGGACTCCACGGGGTTTGGTGCTTTGGAAGAGGGCCTCGTCTCCAGTTGAGGCAGGAACCTCAGGGTTCCTCTGATTTCAGACTCCGATCGCAGGGTCCCTGCAGACTGGGGACAGGAGAGTCAGGCCTCGTCTTGGGTTGAGGCATGGAACTCCGCTTGCCTCTCGAGGTGTCCCCGGGGAGAGAGGCC
>NW_011466508.1:0-523 GCF_000754665.1 Bison bison bison | reverse complement strand
GAAGTCTTTGCAAGGAAGAGAAGCAAGGAGAGATAAATATCCATTCATACAGGAGGTTGGGGGGGTGCCTGTCTCTCTTGCTGTAATTTTTTGATCATGAAAGGAAAAAAAAGCTAATTAGGAGGGATATATCTACATTAGGAAGATGAAATAAGACAAAGAAAGCGGTCCTGAGAAAAAAGAATGGAAGTGGAGAAATCAACCTACCTGACTTCAGGCTCTACTACAAAGCCACAGTTATCAAGACAGTATGGTACTGGCACAAAGACAGAAATATAGATCAATGGAACAAAATAGAAAGCCCAGAGATAAATCCACGCACATATGGATACCTTATCTTTGACAAAGGAGGCAAGAATATACAATGGATTAAAGACAATCTCTTTAACAAGTGGTGCTGGGAAATCTGGTCAACCACTTGTAAAAGAATGAAACTAGAACACTTTCTAACACCATACACAAAAATAAACTCAAAATGGATTAAAGATCTAAACGTAAGACCAGAAACTATAAAACTCCTAGA
>NW_011466507.1:0-506 GCF_000754665.1 Bison bison bison | reverse complement strand
CACACACACACACACACACACACACACACACTTGAGTGTGGTCTTTGGAAATACTTGTGTTCGTAGTTGCTGGGTTCGAGCCCAACTTTAATACAACCCATGGACTGCGGCCCATCAGCCTCCTCTGTCCGTGGCATTTCCCAGGCGAGGATACTGGGATGGGTTGCCATTTCCTTCTCCGCGGGATCTTCCGACCCAGGGATCAAACCCCAGTCTCCTGCGCGCGGATGCCTTGCCATCTGAACCAGGACATTGCTAATTCCCTAGGCAAAATACAAAGAATAGAGCTCGTGTTCTACTAAATGGAAAGATGATTTCATAAACAGAAGCTGTCCTTTGTTGGTATCTTTGAATCTTTATGTAGTTTTCGTTGATTTTTACTGTTAAGGCTAACTGAACAAGGCAAGAGAGAAACCCCAGAATTGAAAAGCAATTGACGGTTTTGAAAGAAACATGTGCAGGTGAAGCTCTCTTCCTTTTTGAGAGATGGTTAAATGCAAAATCTT
>NW_011466506.1:0-511 GCF_000754665.1 Bison bison bison | reverse complement strand
GACCCAGGGATTGAACCCATGTCACCTGCATTGCAGGCAGAGTCTTTACCACTGAGCCACCAGGGAAAACCTATATTCCACCAATACCCTTAAACTTGCCAATCTCAGGATTCTGTCTATAGCAGTTCACAAAGTGCCGAGGACCAGCCCCGGCTGATCCAGGGTATTCGAAGGGGAGACGGTGTCGGCGACTATTTATATGCTAATTAGAGATATAGAGAACAATAGAATGAGGATAGCTCAGTAGGAAAATTCAGTGGAGAAAAGAAGCTGAGTAGCTTGGTTTACGCGGGAGACCAATAAAACTTCAAGACAAGAAGTTTGCACCACTTACGTAGGCCGCAGGCGCCCTCTCGAATAGCGGAAGGTGCCTCACCCTAGACACCTTCTCGAGTGGGTCTTAGAAGCCCAGGCATAATTAGTAAGCGTGGTGGGTTCCGCGCTCCAGATGGAGACTCAGCTGGAAGTTAAAAGAAAGAATGACATGGGGAGACCAAGCGTTGGTGAGCAA
>NW_011466505.1:0-505 GCF_000754665.1 Bison bison bison | reverse complement strand
GGGGGAGCGCGTCATTGCTCTCAAGTCATAGTAGGGGAAGTCTGGCCTCGAGACGTTTTGAGAAGGTCTCTCGAGGTCTTTCTCGGGTTGAGGCAGGACACCCTGGGGTCCCTCGACTTGTGCAGGTGACCTCAGGGGGCTTCTCATGGTGGCTCTGAGAAGTCAGGGAAACTGGAGGTGGGAGGGGCCTCTCGGCACTCCACTGGGTTTGGTGCATTGGAAGAGGGCCTCATCTCCAGTTGAGGCAGGAACCTCAGGGTTCCTCTGATTTCAGACTCCGATCCCAGGGTCCCTGCAGACTTGGGAAAGCAGAGTCAGGCCTCCTCTTGGGTTGAGGCATGGAACTCCGCTTGCCTCTCGAGTGTTCCCGGGGAGACAGGCCACTTGTCAAGCGGTATTTGGAACCTGGGGGTTTTTTCCTGACGATGCACGGGCGAGTCACTACCCCTTCGTGTTGACTTCATTCACAGGGTGGAGTTCGAAGAGGTGTCCGGGCATCGGGTTC
>NW_011466504.1:0-540 GCF_000754665.1 Bison bison bison | reverse complement strand
GGCTTAAATATCAACAGGTATACAAAAAGTATATAGCTAAGATAACAGAGGCAGAAGATAGGATCAGTGAATTAGAAGATAGAATGGTAGAAATAAATGAATCAGAGAGGATAAAAGAAAAATGAATTAAAGAAATGAGGACAATCTCAGAGACCTCCAGGACAATATTAAATGCTACAACATTCGAATCATAGGGGTCCCAGAAGAAGACAAAAAGAAAGGCCATGAGAAAATACTGGAAGAGATAATAGTTGAAAACTTCCCTAAAATGGGGAAGGAAATAATCACCCAAGTCCAAGAAACCCAGAGAGTCCCAAACAGGATAAACCCAAGGCAAAACACCCCAAGACACATATTAATCAAATTAACAAAGATCAAACACAAAGAACAAATATTAAAAGCAGCAAGGGAAAAACAACAAATAACACACAAGGGAATTCCCATAAGGATAACAGCTGATCTTTCAATAGAAACTCTTCGAGCCAGAAGGGAATGGCAAGACATACTTAAAGTGACGAAAGAAAATAACCTACAGCCCAG
>NW_011466503.1:0-503 GCF_000754665.1 Bison bison bison | reverse complement strand
GAAGATAGGATTAGTGCATTAGAAGATAGAATGGTAGAAATAAATGAATCAGAGAGGATAAAAGAAAAACGAATTAAAAGAAATGAGGACAATCTCAGAGACCTCCAGGACAATATTAAACGCTACAACATTCGAATCATAGGGGTTCCAGAAGAAGAAGACAAAAAGAAAGACCATGAGAAAATACTTGAGGAGATAATAGTTGAAAACTTCCCTAAAATGGGGAAGGAAATAATCACCCAAGTCCTAGAAACCCAGAGAGTCCCAAACAGGATAAACCCAAGGAGAAACACCCCAAGACACATATTAATCAAATTAACAAAGATCAAACACAAAGAACAAATATTAAAAGCAGCAAGGGAAAAACAACAAATAACACACAAGGGAATTCCCATAAGGATAACAGCTGATCTTTCAATAGAAACTCTTCAAGCCAGGAGGGAATGGCAAGACATACTTAAAATGATGAAAGAAAATAACCTACAGCCCAGATTATTGTACCC
>NW_011466502.1:0-501 GCF_000754665.1 Bison bison bison | reverse complement strand
AGGCTACTACTTACATTTCTATACACACATTATATCAATCAATACACTGCCAAGGACACAGTGGGTAAGGAGTATGGAGACTTAGCAGCAAACATTGGCCCAATAAGTGAAAAACCCTTCACCAATACAATTTCTAATCAATCTTTTAACTACTCAAAGGATCTGTGTTTAGACAGTTTAGAACATCTCCTGCCTCTCACAGTTGGGAGGCTCTGAACAATCACATGTGGCCAGAAAAACCTATTCAGGCAGGCTAGAGGATATCCAAAGGAGTTTGTAGGTTGAAACACTGTCACACCCAGGAATTATTAACTGGAGCTGTAAGCTAACTCTTTTTTCAGAGAGAGGTAGTGGGGGACAGCTCCCCGTAAAGTCAGAGGTGTAGGTGAGAGCACAAAGCAGAAAGTAGGCAGACTCTGGTTTTGGGGGTAGATGCTCGAGAATTTCCAGGGGGACTCCTGAGGCTCGATCCTGCCTTTGTGTATGCCGAGCCTCCTTCCT
>NW_011466501.1:0-536 GCF_000754665.1 Bison bison bison | reverse complement strand
CGAGGCCACGTCTGGAATGTCGTCGTGAGACCGGCCTCATCCGTGAGGTGCGACCGGAAGGTCGGGAACCCCTTCCAGACAAAGCAGGGGAGTCGACCCTCCTGTCGAGATCAGGAGGGTAGAAGGGGCTCAGAGGAAGTGGTGCCGGAAAACCTCGGTGTTCCTCTCCAGGGAGACCGGGATGCCGGGAACTTTGTGGGGGTCGCATCAAGGGTGCCAAGTACCGTTTCGACCTCCAATTCCTAACGTGGGACTTCTCCTGAGACGCTGTAGCGGGACAGGGCTTCATCTTGCGATGACGGGGGAACCACGAGGTTTTTCGTCGAGTTTGCCGCGGGATTGTCGAGTTACGACGGGGAATTCGGGATGCCTCTTGTGTTGGCCCAGGGAAGTCCAATCTTCCATTCGAGTTGCGAAGGCAAGCTGGGGATTGCTCGTCGAGTGACTGCAGGGCCAATAGACCTCAGTCTAGGCTTGTGTCCAGAAGACCAATGTTCCTCTCCAGGGGCGACCGGGATCTCGGGGTTGCATTCCAG
>NW_011466500.1:0-523 GCF_000754665.1 Bison bison bison | reverse complement strand
CGTCCCGGAAAAGACCCCCAGGTTCCAAATACCGCTCGACAACGTGGCCTCCTCTCCCCCGGGGACACCTCGAGAGGCAAGCGGAGTTCCATGCCTCAACCCAAGACGAGGCCTGACTCTCCTGTCCCCAGTCTGCAGGGACCCTGCGTTCGGAGTCTGAAATCAGAGGAACCCTGAGGTTCCTGCCTCAACTGGAGATGAGGCCCTCTTCCAATGCACCAAACCCCGTGGAGTCCCGAGAGGCCCACCCCCCCCACCTCCAGTTTCCCTGACTTCTCAGAGCCACCATGAGAAGCCCCCTGAGGTCACCTGCACAAGTCGAGGGAAGCCAGGGTTTCCTGCCTCAACCCGAGAAAGACCTCGAGAGACCTTCTTCAACACGTCTAGAGGCCAGGTTCCCCTCCCATGACTCGAGAGCAATGACGCGCTCCCCCTCGCCACTCGCATGGAGACCCGACTTCCCTGGCGCCCCACGAGAGGCTCACTGACCTCGCCGTCGTACCTCGTGAGAAACCGCACCCTG
>NW_011466499.1:0-511 GCF_000754665.1 Bison bison bison | reverse complement strand
AAATATAACATAGTCACCTGCATTCCTGTGAGAGGTAGTCGTGCACAGGACAGAGAATGAATTTCATTCCTGCCCTTCAGTGTGGACGCCGGACCCCTTGGTTCGGTCAGTGGAGTGGAAAGAAAGTGAAGTCGCTTGGTCGTGTCCAACTCTTTCGTGACCCCATGGATTGTAGCCTACCAGGCTTCTCCATCCATGGGATTTTCCAGGCAAGAGTACTGGAGTGGGTTGCCATTTCCTTCTCCAGGAGATCTTCCCGACCCAGGATCGAGCCCAGGGCCCCCGCATTGCAGGCAGAAGCTTTTACCGTCTGAGCCAGCAGGGAAGTCAGTGGAGTAGACTCTCGCCATTTAACTGTATCTGGCAACCTTTGGCAATATGGGGAGGGCCATCTTATTCAAAAGGGATTCGAAATTTCTAATTCCTTTAGGGTTGGAATGTAGAAAGAATTGAAAAGAATGGCAGCCTTCCAGGGGGAACCCCTGCCCCGCTCCACACCCTCCCTGCCTTA
>NW_011466498.1:0-581 GCF_000754665.1 Bison bison bison | reverse complement strand
AGTGGGCTAGCCAGTAGTCACTTCCTTATGTGCACTCCACGACTGGACCACTCAGAGATGTTCACGGGGTTAGTACAGAGAAGAGAAGAAGGAGGAAGGCAACAGAGGTGGCCGAGAAGGATAAAAGGGGGGAATGAAAAGGAGGGAGACAGATCCAGCCAGTAATCAGTTCCCTAAGTGTTCTCCACCGTCTGGAATACACAGAAATTCACAGAGTTGGGTAGAGTAGAGAGGGGTTAGGGAGGAGACACAGGCGACCTGGTGGAGAAAAAGGAGGGTCCAAAGGGAGAGAGAGCAGTCAAGCCGGTAATCTCACTCCCTAGTGAAAAATGGGTCCTGAAGATTGGGTCCTTAAAGGTACAAAATTGGTAACAAATACATAAAAGCAAAAATTAAAAATCTAGAGTAGAGTTTGGAATTTCAAAAATACGACGTTAAAGAAAAGAAGAAGGAAAAGAAAGAGAGAAGGAACGAACAAACAAAAACAAACAAGGTCGCGAAAATTATAAAGAAAGTACAGGTACAAAATTGATAACTAATACCAGAAAGCGAAAATTAAAAATCTAGAGTAGAGTTTGGAA
>NW_011466497.1:0-540 GCF_000754665.1 Bison bison bison | reverse complement strand
GCCCGCCCCCGCCCCCTCCAACCCCCTCACGACACCCCGGGTCGCGGCCGGCCCCCGCCGGACCCCCGTCCTCTCGCCCCCAGGCCCCATCCGGCTGGGGGGCGGCCCCTACCCGAACCCGCGTTCCCGGGCACCCTTCCCCCCCCACACCACCGCGGAGGGAAGGGGCTCCGACGGGGAGCTGGGCGCCAAGCGGGCAGGGGACACGCGTCAGAGGTACGGGGAGAGGCGAAAACAGGGCGGGAGAACCGGACAGACGGCCGCGGGAGGCGTGGGGGGTGGGGACGGGCGGGAGAAAGCCCCGAGGCTCGGAAGGCGTGGGGAGGCGAGGCGCCTGGCGACCGGCGCGGCAGGCCCAGAGCGGCAGACGGACGGCCGGCCGGCGACCGGCCGAGGCAGACCGGCCCAGGGCCGGCGACGGGAGGCGGCGGGGCAAGGCAAGCGGCCCCGCGACGGGGAGCCGCCGCCCGCCACGCCGCACAGCCCGCCAGACGCGACCGGAGGATCCGCGCCGCGCGGATCCGCGGCCTTTGTGGGGGG
>NW_011466496.1:0-550 GCF_000754665.1 Bison bison bison | reverse complement strand
TCAGGGTTCCTCTGATTTCAGACTCCGATCGCAGGGTCCCTGCAGGACTGGGGACAGGAGAGTCAGGCCTCGTCTTGGGTTGAGGCATGGAACTCCGCTTGCCTCTCGAGGTGTCCCCGGGGAGAGAGGCCACTTGTCGAGCGGTATTCGGAACCTGGGGTCTTTTCCGGACGATGCACGGGCGAGTCACTGCCCCTTCGTGTTGACTTCATTCACAGGGTGGAGTTCGGAGAGGTGTCCGGGCATCGGGTTCTTACCAAGAGGGGACCGGGAAATCGGGGTGCTTCGCAATGTGGAAGCACCCACGAGGCCACGTCTGGAATGTCGTCGTGAGACCGGCCTCATCCTGAGGTGCGACCGGAAGGTCGGGAACCCCTTCCAGACAAAGCAGGGGAGTCGACCCTCCTGTGGAGATCAGGAGGGTAGAAGGGGCTCAGAGGAAGTGGTGCCGGAAAACCTCGGTGTTCCTCTCCACGGAGACCGGGATGACGGGGAACTTTGTGGGGGCGCATCAAGGGTGCCAAGTACCGTTTCGGCCTCCAATTCCTAA
>NW_011466495.1:0-522 GCF_000754665.1 Bison bison bison | reverse complement strand
ATTTCTTACTATGATATCATTTTTGCTTGTTACTTTGGAGTATACACATATAGACTACTGCACAAAATACTATTGTGTTGCTCAATGAGTTATGGTATAGTAAGCACCTGTATAACCACTACAGAGGTTAATAAAAGATCATTGCCCCCTTTTAACTCCTACTCCTTCCCTTCTTCCCAAAATCACACTGATTTCTTGTGCTATCCACATGGCCCAAGAGGCTGCCAAAAGCATTACTCAGCTTGTCATCACCTCTAGCGGGATTAAGAGATACTAAGTGGGACTTTCCAGGTACACTTCTCTGTGTGTCTTTCTTCTGACTCTTGGTCCTTATAATTTGGTCTGCCATAATGGAAGATCACAATATTTTAAACCAAGGCACAGAGGTCATATTGAAAAGAAATACTAATTTTAAACAATTATATAATTTTCCTGCCAGTGCAGAAGATGCAAGTGACATGGGTTTGATCCCTGGTCAGGAAGGTCCCCTGGAGTAGGAAATGGCAACCCACTCCAGTATTC
>NW_011466494.1:0-529 GCF_000754665.1 Bison bison bison | reverse complement strand
GAACATCCATGCAAAGGACAAGCCTGCACAGCTCTGTGCACATCTGCCCCTCCCCCCCTCACAGCCAGCAGCATTTCCAAGTGACCTCCTAAGGCCTTCGCCAAACTACAGGGGCACCTCTGGGCTTCCTGTTTCCCTCATTTTTCGGAATCTTTTCTAAAAAAAAAGAAAAACAAAAAACAAATTAAAAAAAACAAACAAACAAAAAAAAACAACCCGCACATTTCTTCGTAGAATGCCACAGTGGAAGGAAAACAGGCCTTCAATATTAAGACCTAAATTTGCAAAAAACTTGGAGCTTGGTGTTTTGTTTTGTTTGAATCAAACCACCACATCATTTAAAATTTTTACACGTTCTAATTATTCGGTTCCAAAACACCAAACTTGTACTGCACACGGTCCCCATGGAAAGGCCCCCTCAGCAGGACAGCCACAGATGCTGCCATGAAAGGGCAGCAGGGTGCCCTCCTCCCTTGTTTTCTGCCTGGGCGGCCACCGGGTTTTGAAACCCTTGCACCCTACTAAGATT
>NW_011466493.1:0-511 GCF_000754665.1 Bison bison bison | reverse complement strand
AAGTCACTACATAATGATCAAAGGATCAATCCAAGAAGAAGATATAACAATTATAAATATATATGCACCCAACACAGGAGCACCGCAGTATGTAAGACAAATGCTAATAAGTATGAAAGGAGAAATTAACAATAACACAATAATAGTGGGAGACTTTAATACCCCACTCACACCTATGGATAGACCAACTAAACAGAAAATTAACAATGAAACACAAACTTTAAATGATACAATAGACCAGTTAGACCTAATTGATATTTATAGGACATTTCATCCCAAAACAATGAACTTCACCTTTTTCTCAAGCGCACATGGAACCTTCTCCAGGATAGATCACATCCTGGGCCATAAAGCTAGCCTTGGTAAATTCAAAAAAATAGAAATCATTCCAAGCATCTTTTCTGACCACAATGCAGTAAGATTAGATCTCAATTACAGGAGAAAAACTATTAAAAATTCCAACATATGGAGGCTGAACAACACGCTGCTGAATAACCAACACATCACAGAA
>NW_011466492.1:0-511 GCF_000754665.1 Bison bison bison | reverse complement strand
GGCCCCAGTGTGCGGTTTTTCGCGAGGTACGACGGCAAGGTCGGTGAGCCTCTCGTGGGGCGCCAGGGAAGTCGGGTCTCCATGCGAGTGGCGAGGGCGAGCGCGTCATTGCTCTCGAGCCATGGTAGGGTGCCGGGGACCAGCCACGGCTGATCCAGGGTATTCGAAGGAGAGACGGCTTAGGCGAAGATCAGGAAACAACTGCTTAATTAAATGTTAATTAAGGATGTAAAGTGTAATAGAATGAGGATAGCTCAGTGAGGAAATTCAGTGGAGAAAAGAGGCAGAATAATTCAGCCAGAAGGTAAGAGAAAGAACGATATGGTGAGACCAAGTTTCGGTGAACAAGGCCCGCACTTTATTTTTCAAAGTAGTTTTTATACCTTAAGTTATGCATAGAGGATAATGGGGGAAGGGGTAGAGTCTTGCAGCAAACCAGGCTTTCTTCCTGCAAACTTACCATATGCAAAAGCTTAGGTGATTTGCATCATCTTCTGGCCCGGAGGCCTGT
>NW_011466491.1:0-520 GCF_000754665.1 Bison bison bison | reverse complement strand
GGCGAAGGCCTTAGGAGGTCACTTGGAAATGCTGCTGGCTGGTGGAGGGGGGGAGGGGGCAGATGTGCACAGAGCTGTGCAGGCTTGTCCTTTGCATGGATGTTCTTTGTAGAAATCCACCTCGGAGCCATCTCCTGATGTGTAAGAATTTCCCAGACAAACCTTGAGCTAAGCAATGCGTTTTTTCCTTAGGAAATGTTGGTCTTCAGCGATGTTCAAAGCCTGTGTATTTCGGCTAGACTCTGGCTTCAGGTCGGTTCCCCCAAAAGGCTCAGAAGCGACCTGAACCGAACAGTAAGTTTTCCTCCTACCTTGTTCTCCTCATCTATGTTAAGGAAATGACATATTTGCCTGGAAATCTACCTTTCTTCAAGATTCATGTCAATCATTTTTTATCCCGGGATGACTCACCTGCTGCCCATGTTATCTCAATGCATGTCGTGGGTAAGGGGGTCTGGTGTCATGCTCTGAGACACTGCCTTTGTTTCCTTAGCAGACTGCTAGTGGCTGCATCACATCG
>NW_011466490.1:0-503 GCF_000754665.1 Bison bison bison | reverse complement strand
GCCACCAGGCTCTGCCATCCCTGTGATTCTCTAGGAAAGAACACTGAAGTGGGTTGCCATTTCCTTCTCCAATGCATGAAAGTGAAAAGTGAAAGTGAAGTCGCTCAGTCGTGTCTGACTCTCTGCGACCTCATGGACTGCAGCCTACCAGGCTCCTCGTCCATGGGATTTTCCAGGCAAGAGTACTGGAGTGGGGTGCCATCGCCTTCTCTGGAAACATCTTTAATAACACCACTATTCAAAATCTTTACAGATTACCTGTTACTAGTCTCAAGTTCCTTAAAATCAGAAGAATAAAATCTACCTAGTAAACTTTACAACTGATTATAAAGATTAAATGAACTAAGACTGGGGAAAGAAGATATTGTATGATGGAAATGTTATGGGTTGGGAAAGTGGAGAGTGAAAAAGTTGGCTTAAAGCTCAGCATTTAGAAAACGAAGATCATGGCATCCGGTCCCACCACTTCATGGGAAATAGATGGGGAAACAGTGGAAACAGTG
>NW_011466489.1:0-505 GCF_000754665.1 Bison bison bison | reverse complement strand
ATCTATATTTCTGTCTTTGTGCCAGTACATACTGTCTGATGACTGTGGCTTTGTAGTAGAGCCTGAAGTCAGGTAGGTTGTATTCCTCCAGTTCCATTCCTCTTTCTCAAGTATTGCTTTGGCTATTTGAGGTTTTTTGTATTTCCATACAAATTTGAATCATTTGTTCTAGTTCTGTGACGAATACCGTTGGTAGCTTGATAGGGATTGCATTGAATCTATAAATTGCTTTGGGTAGTATACTCATTTTCACTATATTGATTCTTCCAATCCATGAACATGGTATATTTCTCCATCTATTAGTGTCCTCTTTGATTTCTTTCACCAGTGTTTTATAGTTTTCTATATATAGGTCTTTAGTTTCTTTAGGTAGATATATTCCTAAGTATTTTATTCTTTCCATTGCAATGGTGAATGGAATTATTTCCTCAATTTCTCTTTCTGTTTTCTCATTATTAGTGTATAGGAATGCAAGGGATTTCTGTGTGTTGATTTTATATCCTGC
>NW_011466488.1:0-548 GCF_000754665.1 Bison bison bison | reverse complement strand
GTCATGTAGGGGAACCTGGCCTCGAGACGTGTGGAGAAGGTCTCTCGAGGTCTTTCTCGGGTTGAGGCCAGGAACCCCCTGGCTTCCCTCGACTTGTGCAGGTGACCTCAGGGGGCTTCTCATGGTGGCTCTGAGAAGTCAGGGAAACTGGAGTGGGGGGGGGTCCTCTCGGGACTCCACGGGGTTTGGTGCATTGGAAGAGGGCCTCATCTCCAGTTGAGGCAGGAACCTCAGGGTTCCTCTGATTTCAGACTCCGATCGCAGGGTCCCTGCAGACTGGGGACAGGAGAGTCAGGCCTCGTCTTGGGTTGAGGCATGGAACTCCGCTTGCCTCTCGAGGTGTCCCCGGGGAGAGAGGCCACTTGTCGTGCGGTATTTGGAACCTGGGGGTCTTTTCCGGACGATGCACGGGCGAGTCACTGCCCCTTCGTGTTGACTTCATTCACAGGGTGGAGTTCGGAGAGGTGTCCGGGCATCGGGTTCTTACCAAGAGGGGACCGGGAAATCGGGGTGCTTCGCAATGTGGAAGCACCCACGAGGCCACGTCT
>NW_011466487.1:0-552 GCF_000754665.1 Bison bison bison | reverse complement strand
TCAATAAAAATTAGAAACGAAAATAGGAGAGATACACAACAGACAACACAGAAATACAAAGGATTATAAGAGACTATTATCAACAATTATATGTCAATAAAATGGACAACGTGGAAGAAATGGACAAATTCTTAGAAAAGTACAACTTTCCAAAACTACGACCAGGAAGAAATAGAAAACCTTAACAGACCCATCACAAGCACGGAAATTGAAACTGTAATCAAAAATCTTCCAGCAAACAAAAGCCCAGGTCCAGACGGCTTCACAGCTGAATTCTACCAAAAATTTAGAGAAGAGCTAACACCTATCGTGCTCAAACTCTTCCAGAAAATTGCAGAGGAAGGTAAACTTCCAAACTCATTCTATGAGGCCACCATCACCCTAATACCAAAACCTGACAAGATCCCACAAAAAAAGAAAACTACAGGCCAATATCACTGATGAACATAGATGCAAAAATCCTAAACAAAATTCTAGCAATCAGAATCCAACAACACATTAAAAAGATCATACACCATGACCAAGTGGGCTTTATCCCAGGGATGCAAGGAT
>NW_011466486.1:0-516 GCF_000754665.1 Bison bison bison | reverse complement strand
GCAGATGCTGAAGTGATGGAGCCTCTTGTCTCCGGAGCCAAGGGCATGAACACACCATCGGTCGTCCTCTAGGGACACCTATGCTTCCGCCTTCTGGCCTTTCCATTGCATCCGTCCATTTCTCTTAACAGAATGTCCGTGTGATGACACGGGCTCCCATTACCAGCTCTGGTTTGTTCTCAGTGAGAGTACAGCTTACCCTCGGCACTCTTTATTGGCCCTGGGAAATTTTGCTTCAGTACTTTATTGAAAGAAAGCAATAAATAATACTATGATAAAAATAGTTCAAAAGTAGACTGTACATACTTTGTCACATATTCGGGAAGTTCACAAAAGATTAATAGGAAAATAGAATGGTAACAATGAATTGTACAAGTAAATTAAAGGCAGAACCCACATGTAAAGAAACATGCTGTCTCTGTCTACCAAGATACCAGCTGCATAATAAATATCACACTGTGACCTGAACGCATCTCTTGCTGGCTTTTTTAATGTGCCGCTGAAAAAGTAAAAATT
>NW_011466485.1:0-505 GCF_000754665.1 Bison bison bison | reverse complement strand
TATATCACATTTGATGGACGTTTAGATGCTTCCAACTCTTAGATGTTGTGATTAGTGCTGCTTTGAGCATGGCTGTGCAAATATCTCAAGACCCCATGTTAACTCTTTTGAATTTATATCCAGAAGTGGAATTGCTGAATCATGTGGTAGTTCTATTTTAATTTACTGAGGAGCCTTTATACTGTTTTCTGTAGCAGTTGCACCATTTTAAAATCTACCCATAACACACAAGGATCCACTTTCTGTACGTGCTTGCCAAGAGTTGTCCTTTCCTTTCTTCCTTTTACCTTTCCTTTCCTTCATATGTAAATACGCACACATGCACACACAATATTTTCCATATCCTTTTCCATTATTATTTATCACAATCTATGAATATATTTCCTTGTGCTATACAGTAGGATCTTGTTTATCTATTCTATATATTAACATTATAGTTTGCATCTGCTCATCACCAGCTCCCAATCTATGCCTCCCCCACCCTTCCCCTCTTGGTAATCACATA
>NW_011466484.1:0-524 GCF_000754665.1 Bison bison bison | reverse complement strand
CGGGGGAGTCTCGGGGTTGTTCTCGAGCGGCGGCCCCAGTGTGCGCTTTCTCACGAGGTATGACGGCGAGGTCAGTGAGCCTCTCGTGGGGCGCCAGGGAAGTCGGGTCTCCATGCGAGTGGCGAGGGCGAGCGCGTCATTGCTCTCGAGCCATGGTAGGGTGCCGGGGACCAGCCCCGGCTGATCCAGGGTATTCGAAGGAGAGACGGCGAAGGCGAAGATCAGGAAACAACTGCTTAATTAAATGTTAATTAAGGATATAAAGAGTAATAGAATGAAGATAGCTCGGTGAGGAAATTCAGTGGAGAAAAGAGGCTGAAGAATTCAGCCAGAAGGTAAGAGAAACAACGACATGGTGAGACCAAGTTTCGGTGAACAAGGCCCGCACTTTATTTTCAAAGTAGTTTTTATACCTTAAGTTATGCACAGAGGATAATGGGGGAAGGGGTAGAGTCTTGCAGCAAACCAGGCTTTCTTCCTGCAAACTTATCATATGCAAACGCTTCGGTGATTTGCATCATCTT
>NW_011466483.1:0-534 GCF_000754665.1 Bison bison bison | reverse complement strand
CAGCAATCAGAGACAGAAAAAGAAATAAAAGGAATCCAAATTAGGAAAAGAAGAAGTAAAACTTTCACTGTTTGCAGATGACATGATCCTACTACATAAAAAACCCTAAAGACTCCACCAGAAAATACTAGAACTAATCCATGATTATAGTAAAGTTGCAGGATATATAATCAACACACAGAAATCCCTTGCATTCCTATACACTAATAATGAGAAAAACAGAAAGAGAAATTAAGGAAACAATTCCATTCACCATTGCAATGGAAAGAATAAAATACTTAGGAATATATCTACCTAAAGAAACTAAAGATCTGTATATAGAAAACTATAAAACACTGATGAAAAAAATCAAAGAGGACACTAAAAGATGGAGAAATATACCATGTTCATGGGTTGGAAGAATCAATATAGTGAAAATGAGTATACTACCCAAAGCAATTTATAGATTCAGCGCAATCCCTATCAAGCTACCAACGATATTTTTCACAGAGCTAGAACAAATAATTTCACAATTTGTATGGAAATACAAAAAAC
>NW_011466482.1:0-508 GCF_000754665.1 Bison bison bison | reverse complement strand
TAGACCTCATCTAGGCTTGTGTCCAGAAGCCATGTCCCTCTCCAGGGGCGACAGGGATCTCGGGGTTGCATTCCAGACGCACCCGGGGAGACAGGCATTCATCTCGAGTGGAAGCAAAGAACCCCGCTCTGCTCTCGAGTCGCGACGGGTATCTCTTGGAGCTCACTGGGTGGACTAAAGGGAGTCAAGCCTCCTGAGGCGTTTGGAGAGAGGTCGCGAGGTTGGCCTCCGGGCCATGCAGGAGACGAAGGCCCTCATCTCCGCGATGACGGGGGAGTCTCGGGGTGGTTCTCGAGCGGCGGCCCCAGGGTGCGGTTTCTCACGATGTACGACGGCGAGGTCGGTGAGCCTCTCGTGGGGCGCCAGGGAAGTCGGGTCTCCATGCGAGTGGCGAGGGGGAGCGCGTCATTGCTCTCGAGGCATGGTAGGGGAATCTGGCCTCGAGACGTGCTGAAGAAGGTCTCTCGAGGTCTTTCTCGGGTTGAGGCAGGAAACCCTGGCTTCCCTC
>NW_011466481.1:0-512 GCF_000754665.1 Bison bison bison | reverse complement strand
CACACACACACACACACACACACACACACACATGGTTGCTGCCCCCCAGGCGCCTGTGATTGAGTCAGGGGTTTAAATCCACACACAGTTAATGAGCAAGACAGGTGGGGGTGAGGTCCACTGTTGTGAGAGCTGTGGGGAAGGGAGATGCCCTTGCACAGAAGCATTAGGAAAGGCTTGCTAACGCACGAAATCACATTTGTGTTGGTTCTCGAAGAAGGGGGGTTTGTTAGGTAGAAAAGAGGAAAAATGAAAATCTAGGCAGACAGAACAATCTCAAGGGATAAAGCACAATAGATGCTCCAGGCACAGCAAATGTAGGTGAAGCTTATTATGGGTATTTGTGCCAAACAGGACATGGGGCTGTGGATACGGGCAGCTGGAATGCACTGTGAAAAGTTGAGGATGTTATGCTAAGTGAGAAAGGAGAAATGAGTGTAAAATGGAAGAGAGGCGCTAGGTCCGGGGAAAGGAGGAATTTCTTTCAAGACAAAAGTTCTCAGACATTGGTA
>NW_011466480.1:0-539 GCF_000754665.1 Bison bison bison | reverse complement strand
CTAAAGAGATTTTTGGACAATTAATGAATATGTTTGGTGCCATCCTGAGTATGTTCTACTCTAAGAAAGATAAAATGTTTTTTAGTAAAATTATACACTGGTATTTATGTTCACTAATCTATAGAATGCTAATATAAAGGACAGTTCATGATTGCTTAAGGAAAGAGAATGTGTTTTAGTTAAAAGTATGAGAAATATAATTACATTTATTAAGAAAAAAGAAAGTAGGTCTGACTTACAGGTGGCTGTTTCTAAATGAGCAAAGTGATTAAAAAACAAAACTAGAGAGAGACAGGTTTTATGGCAAGTAGACCCCAAGAAGAGGTTAGTGCATAATACAAATTTTCTTGAGATGTTGAACTGCCTTTGATAATGGGTTTTAAGTTTCTTTATGCCTGAAGTGATCTGTTCTATGTTTACTTTGAAATCTTTTGTTAACTTTGGCTAAGTGAATAACTGTTGTTGCATAGTGACCTAAATGATCCTATCTCACTAAGTATTATAAAACCTTTTGATGTTTTGGCAAAACTTCCTAAAAT
>NW_011466479.1:0-520 GCF_000754665.1 Bison bison bison | reverse complement strand
GGGGATTGCTCTCGAGTGACAGCAGGGCCAATAGACCTCATCTAGGCTTGTGTCCAGAAGCCAATGTTCCTCTCCAGGGGCGACCGGGATCTCGGGGTTGCATTCCAAACGCACCTGGGGAGACAGGCATTCATCTCGAGTGGACGCAAAGAACCCCGCTCTGCTCTCGAGTCACGACGGGTATCTCTTGGAGCTCACTGGGTGGACTAAAGGGAGTCAAGCCTCCTGAGGCGTGTGGAGAGAGGTCGCGACGTTGGCCTCTAGGCCATGCAGGAGACGAAGGCCCTCATCTCCGCGATGACGGGGGAGTCTCGGGGTGGTTCTCGAGCGGCGGCCCCAGGGTGCGGTTTCTCACGAGGTACGACGGCGAGGTCAGTGAGCCTCTCGTGGGGCGCCAGGGAAGTCGGGTCTCCATGAGAGTGGCGAGGGGGAGCGCGTCATTGCTCTCGAGTCATGGTAGGGGAACCTGGCCTCGAGACGTGTTGAAGAAGGTCTCTCGAGGTCTTTCTCGGGTTGAGGC
>NW_011466478.1:0-533 GCF_000754665.1 Bison bison bison | reverse complement strand
GGACACAAGCCTAGATGAGGTCTATTGGCCCTGCAGTCACTCGAGAGCAATCCCCCAGCTTTCCTTCGCAACTCGAATGGAAGATTGGACTTGCCTGGGCCAACACAAGAGGCAGCCTGAATTCCCCGTCGTAACTCGAGAATCCCGCCGTAACTCGAGAAAAACCACGTGGCTCCCCCGTCATCGCAAGATGAAGCCCTTTCCCGCTACAGCGTCTCAGGAGAAGTCCCACGTTAGGAATTGGAGGTCGAAAGGGCACTTGGCACCCTTGATGCGACCCACAAAGTTCCCCGAAAACCCGGTCTCCCTCCAGAGGAACACTGAGGATTTCCGGCACCCCCTCCTCTGAGCCCTTTCTCCCCTCCTGATCTGGACAGGAGGGTCGACTCCCCTGCTTTGTCTGGAAGGGGTTCCCGACCTTCCGGTCGCACCTCAGGATGAGGCCGGTCTCACGAAGACATTCCAGACGTGGCCTCGTGGGTGGTTCCACATTCCGTAGGACCCCGATTTCCCGGTCCCCTCTTGATAAGAAC
>NW_011466477.1:0-521 GCF_000754665.1 Bison bison bison | reverse complement strand
GAGCTGGAGCTCCGCCTGTGTGGAAGCTCACTCGGTCTTTCCCAGTAACAGGCTTGCAAGCACCCGCCAGCAGCCAGCCTCTTCTCTCCCGCGTTCCGGGCATTGGGCTCCAAACCTGGGATCAAAGTACTGCCCGGAGCTCACTGATCATGGGCTGGTTCCCCTGCGCTGCGGCTGTGCTAGGGAGCCCAAACGCACAGAGGAAGCCCGCACAGCACATCCACCTGCCTCTAGGCGGGAGGACAGCTCCAAGGAAAGCCCGGTCGGGCAGGCGCTTTCTGGGCACAAACGGAGCAACACTCTGGCTGTTGAGCTGCCTTCCCAAGCCAGGGTTACCGGGACCCTGATTCCCTCCGTGCGGCGCTTAGTCTGGGCGGGGAAGCACCAGCTTGGGAATGCAGCCTGGGGCGCTTCCTTTCCCTCGGAAAGAGCTCTCCCTGCGGGAGGCTTTGGTAGTGTGCACACCCCCAGCCCCTAAGCCCTCTGCAAGGACGCCTGGCTCCTAGGTCCGAAGGGAAGGC
>NW_011466476.1:0-541 GCF_000754665.1 Bison bison bison | reverse complement strand
CAGATGACACAGAAATAGAAAGGATCCTGAGACTACTATCAGCAGCTATATGACAATAAAATGGACAACTTAGAAGAAATGGACAAATACTCAGAAAAGTATAACCTTCCAAAACTGAACCAGGAAGAAATAGATAATCTCAACAGACCCATCACGAACACAGAAGGCAAAACTGCAATCAAAAAGCTTCCAACCGCAGAAAACTAAGCTCAGGACCAGATGGCTTATTCACCCACCTGGTTACCCTGGCCACCTGGAGAAACAAAAAAATGGAGTACAGAGTGGCGGTTTGTTTGGGGAAGAGGGTGAAGATGGATGGGAACAATGGCTTCAGGAGAAGGGGTGTGGGCGGAGAAGGGGTAAGGGCTTGGCAAGGACAAGGGGAGGGGTCTTATGGGGTGGTCTCAATGGGCAAAGGGACCTTGCATGGGTTCAGCTCACCTTGACCCTTCTTTGGACATCTGTTGACAGGAGCTTTTCATCTTTTCCTCCTGGGTATCTAGAGTCTGCTGTTCCACAACTTCTCTAGAGCCTTGTGGCT
>NW_011466475.1:0-558 GCF_000754665.1 Bison bison bison | reverse complement strand
ACTTTTACTAAAAAAAAAAAGAAAAACAAAAAAACAATTAAAAAAAAAAAAAAACCCGACAACATTTCTTCGTAGAATGCCACAGTGGAAGAAAAACAGGCCTTCAATATTAAGACCTAAATTTGTCAAAAAACTTGGAGCTTGGTGTTTTGTTTTGTTTTGTTTTGTTTGAATCAAACCACCACATCATTTAAATTTTACACGTTCTAATTATTCGGTTCCAAAACACCAAACTTGTACTGCACACGGTCCCCATGGAAAGGCCCCCTCAGCAGGACAGCCACAGATGCTGCCATGAAAGGGCAGCAGGGTGCCCTCCTCCCTTGTTTTCTGCCTGGGCGGCCACCGGGTTTTGAAACCCTTGCACCCTACTAAGTTTCTAGGGTGCAATTCGTGGACCCTTCCCTTTCCCATCCCAGCAGGTGGTCAAGGGCCCGCTGGCCTCCAAAGTGCCAGAAGCAGGGCTGGGCCAGCCGGCCAGAGTTCAGGGTTCTGGCCCTTGGACTTGCAGCGGACACTAGGCTGCTTGGGAAAACCGCGCGGCTCTGACCTTTCAGC
>NW_011466474.1:0-501 GCF_000754665.1 Bison bison bison | reverse complement strand
TGGCCTAGAGACCAATCGCTCGACCTCTCTCCAACGCCTCAGGAGGCTTGACTCCCTTTAGTCCACCCAGTGAGCTCCAAGAGATACCCGTCGCGACTCGAGAGCAGAGCGGGGTTCTTTGCTTCCACTCGACATGAATGCCTGTCTCCCCGGGTGTGTCTGGAATGCAACCCTGAGATCCCTGTCGCCCCTGGAGAGGAACATTGGCTTCTGGACAGAAGCCTAAATGAGGTCTATTGGCCCTGCAGTCACTCGAGAGCAATCCCCAGCTTTCCTTCGCAACTCGAATGGAAGATTGGACTTCCCTGGGCCAACACAAGA
The DNA here is from genome assembly GCF_000754665.1 of Bison bison bison. Classification (NCBI taxonomy): domain Eukaryota; kingdom Metazoa; phylum Chordata; class Mammalia; order Artiodactyla; family Bovidae; genus Bison; species Bison bison. The sequence goes on along the minus strand of NW_011466474.1, from coordinate 180 downwards.
GGCATCCTGAATTCCCCGTCGTAATTCGAGAATCCTGCTACACCTCGAGAAAAACCACGTGGTTCCCCCGTCACCGCAAGATGTAGCCCTGTGCCGCTACAGCGTCTCAGGAGAAGTCCCACTTTAGGAATTGGAGTTCGAAACGGTACTTGTCACCCTTGATGCGACCCACAAAGCGTC
>NW_011466473.1:0-538 GCF_000754665.1 Bison bison bison | reverse complement strand
CTCAGGGTTCCTCTGATTTCAGACTCCGAACCCAGGGTCACTGCAGACTTGGGAAATGAGAGTCAGGCCTCGTCTTGGGTTGAGGCATGGAACTCCGCTTGCCTCTCGAGGTGTTCCCGGGGAGACAGGCCAATTGTCGAGTGGTATTTGGAACCTGGGGTCTTTTCCCGACGATGCACGGACGAGTCATTGCCCCTTCGTGTTGACTTCCTTCACAGGGTGGAGTTCGAAGAGGTGTCCGGGTATCGGGTTCGTATCAAGAGGGGACCGGGAAATCGGGGTCCATCGGAATGTGGAAGCACCCACGAGGCCACGTCTGGAATGTCGTCGTGAGACCGGCCTCATCCTGAGGTGTGACCGGAGGTCGGGAACCCCTTCCAGACAAAGCAGGGGAGTCGACCCTCCTGTCCAAATCAGGAGGATAGAAGTGGCTCTGAAGAAGTGGTGCCGGAAAACCTCGGTGTTCCTCTCGAGGGAGACCGGGAGGCCAGGGAACTATGTGGGTCGCATCAAGGGTGCCAAGTACCGTTTGGACCTC
>NW_011466472.1:0-532 GCF_000754665.1 Bison bison bison | reverse complement strand
CTCTTCAAGCCAGAGGGAATGGCAAGACATCTTAAAATGATGAAAGAAAATAACCTACAGCCCAGATTATTGTACCCAGCAAGGATCTCATTCAAGTATGAAGGAGAAATCAAAAGCTTTTCAGACAAGCAAAAGCTGAGAGAATTCTGCACCACCAAACCAGCTCTCCAACAAATACTAAAGGATATTCTCTAGACAGGAAACACAAAAACGGTGTATAAACTCGAACCCAAAACAATAAAGTAAATGGCAACGGGAACATACTTATCAGTAATTACCTTAAATGTAAATGGGTTGAATGCCCCAACCAAAAGACAAAGACTGGCTGAATGGATACAAAAACAAGACCCCTACATATGTTGTCTACAAGAGACCCGCCTCAAAACAGGGGACACGTACAGACTGAAAGTGAAGGGCTGGAAAAAGATTTTCCATGCAAATAGGGACCAAAAGAAAGCAGGAGTAGCAATACTCATATCAGATAAAATAGACTTTAAAACAAAGGCTGTGAAAAGAGACAAAGAAGGTCACT
>NW_011466471.1:0-505 GCF_000754665.1 Bison bison bison | reverse complement strand
GTACCCCCAATGTTCATCGCAGCACTGTTTATAATAGCAGGACATGGAAGCAACCTAGATGTCCATCAGAAGACGAATGGATAAGAAAGCCATGGTACATATACACAATGGAGTATTACTCAGCCATTAAAAAAAATACATTTGAATCAGTTCTAATGAGGTAGATGAAACTGGAGCCTATTATACAGAGTGAAGTAAGCCAGAAAGGGGAACACCAATACAGTATACAAACGCATATATATGGAGTTTAGTAAGATGGTAACGATAACCCTGAATACGAGACAACAAAAGAGACACAGATGTATAGAACAGTCTTTTGGACTCTGTGGGAGAGGGCGAGGGTGGGATGATTTGGGAGAATGGCACTGAAACATGTATAATATCATATGTGAAACAAATTGCCAGTCCAGGTTCGATGCATGATACAGGATGCTCGGGGCTGGTGCACTGGGAAGACCCAGGGGGATGGGATGGGGAGGGAGGTGGAAGGGGGCTTCAGGATGGG
>NW_011466470.1:0-503 GCF_000754665.1 Bison bison bison | reverse complement strand
ATTGCTCTCGAGTGACTGCAGGGCCAATAGACCTCATCTGGGGCTTGTGTCCAGAAGCCAATGTCCTCTCCAGGGGCGACCGGGATCTCGGGGTGCATTCCAGACGCACCCGGGGAGACAGGCATTCATCTCGAGTGGAAGCAAAGAACCCCGCTCTGCTCTCGAGTCGCGACGGGTATCTCTTGGAGCTCACTGGGTGGACTAAAGGGAGTCAAGCCTCCTGAGGCGTTTGGAGAGAGGTCGCGAGGCTGGCCTCGAGGCCATGCAGGAGACGAAGGCCCTCATCTCCGCGATGACGGGGGAGTCTCGGGGTGGATCTCGAGCGGCGGCCCCAGGGTGTGGTTTCTCACGAGGTAAGACGGCGAGGTCAGTGAGCCTCTCGTGGGGCGCCAGGGAAGTCGGGTCTCCATGCGAGTGGCGAGGGGGAGCGCGTCATTGCTCTCGAGTCATGGTAGGGGAATCTGGCCTCGAGACGTGTTGAAGAAGGTCTCTCGAGGTCTTTC
>NW_011466469.1:0-525 GCF_000754665.1 Bison bison bison | reverse complement strand
GGAAGGAGGCTCGACATACGCAAAGGCGGGATCGAGCCTCACGGAGTCCCCCCTGGAAATCCTCGAGCGTCTACCCCCATAACCAGAGCCTGCCTACTTTACTACTTTGTGCTCTTACCTACACCTCTGACTTTATGGGGGGCTGTCCCCCACCACCTCTTTCGGAGAAGGAGTTAACCTAGAGCTCCAGTCAATAAAACTCTTGGGTGTGACAAGAGTGTTTAACCTACAAACTCCTCTGAAGGTTCTCTAGCCTGCCTGACAGGCTCGTCCGGCCACATGTGATTGCTCACAGCCTCCCAACCGTGAGAGGCACGAGATGCTTTAAACCTTCTAAAACAGGTTCCTTAGAAAAGTTAGAAAACTATTAGTATAAGTATAATGGGCTAATTAGAAATTGTGTTGGTGAAGGGTTTTTCATTTGTTGAGCCAATGTTTGTTGCTAAGTCTCCATATCCCCTGCCCTTACACACATTAATGAATATATAGAATTGACCTTTGATATTAATCACGCTAGACCTTAGG
>NW_011466468.1:0-521 GCF_000754665.1 Bison bison bison | reverse complement strand
ATTGGCCCTGCAGTCACTCGAGAGCAATCCCCAGCTTCCTCGCAACTCGAATGGAAGATTCGGACTTCCCTGGGCCAACACAAGAGGCATCCCGAATTCCCCGTCTTAACTCGAGAATCCCGCCGCAACTCGAGAAAAACCACGTGGTTCCCCCGTCATCGCAAGATGAAGCCCTTTCCCGCTACAGCGTCTCAGGCGAAGTCCCACGTTAGGATTTGGAGGTCGAAACGGTACTTGGCACCCTTGATGCGCCCCCACAAAGTTCCCCGGCATCCCGGTCTCCCTGGAGAGGAACTACCGAGGTTTTCCGGCACCACTTCCTCTGAGCCCCTTCTACCCTCCTGATCTCCACAGGAGGGTCGACTCCCCTGCTTTGTCTGGAAGGGGTTCCCGACCTTCCGGTCGCACCTCAGGATGAGGCCGGTCTCACGACGACATTCCAGACGTGGCCTCGTGGGTGCTTCCACATTGCGAAGCACCCCGATTTCCCGGTCCCCTCTTGGTAAGAACCCGATGCCCGG
>NW_011466467.1:0-526 GCF_000754665.1 Bison bison bison | reverse complement strand
GCGGAGCTGAGGCACCAGTCAGGCACCGGTCACGTCTCCCACACTCCCGCAGCCTGCTCCTTCCCGGGCGCGAACGCTAGAAGCTGGGCAGGGCTTGGGGGCTCGCCCAGGCCAGAGCAGCCTCTCGGCCGGGGCTCTGTGCTATCGCGCCTGGGCGCAGAGCTGGAGCTCCGCCGGTGTGGAAACTCACTCGGTCCTTCCCAGTAACAGGCTTGCAAGCACCCGCCGGCAGCCAGCCTCTTCTCTCCCGCGTTCCGGGCATTGGGCTCCAAACCTGGGACCAAAGTACTGCCCGGAGCTCACTGATCATGGGCTGGTTCCCCTGCGCTGCGGCTGGGCTTGGGAGCCCAAACGCACAGGGGTAGCCCGCACAGCACATCCACCTGCCTCTAGGCGGGAGGACAGCTCCAGGGAAGGCTCGGTCTGGCAGGCGCTTTCTGGGCACAAACGGAGCAACACTCTGGCTGTGGAGCTGCCTACCCAAGCCAGGGGCACCGGGATCCTGATTCCCTCCGTGCGGCGCTTA
>NW_011466466.1:0-518 GCF_000754665.1 Bison bison bison | reverse complement strand
GAAAGAGTTGGACATGACTGAAGAACTAACGATTTTAGTTCCATAGACAGGAACAAGGTATGAGTTTTGGAGATGAAGGTAAGGAATGTGGATGAAAGGGAAACAGCGCTGATGGTCTTAGAGGGAAGGACCACGTTTGAAACTGGCTTCACAGCGACCCCTGGTGGCCGGAAATGTAAGGAAGCCAAGGACTGACACATACAGCCCTGATACCTGCTGAACCGGGAAACATAAAATGGGAGCCAGACATAAGAAAGGTATCATGACAGGTAAGACAATGCTGCAAGAAGGCTAGGAAATAGAGATTCAGAGCCCTCTTACTTAAACCAGGACATTGCCAAGAAGTGCCAAAAACTATCCTTTGAAGTGAGACAAGTTATTTTAGGTATTAACTTGTGGAAGCTTTGGTAAAAAAAATATTATTATTATTATTTTTTTTTTGCAAAATTTCTTCTCTAACTCAGGGTACATGCTTTTTTACATATTTTATATCGGTTTTATGTGTGAAGCCCCATACT
>NW_011466465.1:0-500 GCF_000754665.1 Bison bison bison | reverse complement strand
AAGCAATACTCTTCACCATAGTGGCAGTACCAATTTACATGCCCACTAACAGTGCAAGATTGTTCCTTTTTTCCCTACATTCTCTCCAGGAATTATTGCTTGTAGAATTTTTGTTGCTATCTATTCGGCCTGGTGTGAAGGAATACCACATTGTAGTTTTGATTTCTATTTCTCTAATGAATAGTGATGATGAACTATGGATGGAGGTTCATGACACTGTACAGGAGACAGGAACCAAGACCATCCTCAAGAAAAAGAAATGCAAAAAAGTAAAATGGCTGTCTGAGGAGGCCTTACAAATAGCTGTGAAAAGAAGAGAAGCCAAAAGCAAAGGAAGAAGGGAAAGCTATATCCATTTGAATGCAGAGTTCCAAAGAATAGCAAGTAGAGATAAGAAAGCCTTCCTCAGTGATCAGCGCAAAGAAATAGAAGGAAATAAAGAATGGAAAAGACTAGAGATCTCTTCAAGAAAATTAGAGATACCAAGGGAACATTTCATG
>NW_011466464.1:0-549 GCF_000754665.1 Bison bison bison | reverse complement strand
GTGTTAAAGAGTTAGAGTTAGAGAGAAAAAATAGGTTTACTGAAGTTAAAAAGGACCAAGAAAAAGCCTGATCTCTTTTGAAAGCTAAAAGCTTTATCTTCTATTATATTTAACTTTCTGACATGGATAACACTGAAACTAAAAATGGCAACTCTTTATACAAGTAATCTTGAAACTGTTAAAGAAGCTACTGTTAATTTAGATACTTGGGTGAAGGTGAAAAAACAACTAAACACTTATCCTATAAATATGATTAAAAATGTTCTGGATCCTCATCATGAGGCTGTGGGATGACCTATGGGAGAGGCTATAGCGGTGGATGGTAGTGGGTCTCCACCTTCTGCGCAGATCATATTTTCTGCCATTGACAAGGAAGAGGAGGGACACTGTGCTCTACCTCCCGAGGAGTGAGAGGGCTTACAGGACGCTGCGGCCGGGCGCCCTGGCGAGCCCCCTCTCCCTCTACACAAACCTTTAAAAATTTGTCCAACAATTTCTGATTTAAGGCGACTACTCCACCTCCGCTTGCACCTCCCAGGGCCTAAAAAT
>NW_011466463.1:0-506 GCF_000754665.1 Bison bison bison | reverse complement strand
TGCAGGAGACGAAGGCCCTCATCTCTCGAGTGACGGGGGAAGTCTCGGGTGGTTCTCGAGCGGGGCCCAGTGTGCGGTTCTCACGAGGTACGACGGCGAGGTCAGCGAGCCTCTCGTGGGGCGCCAGGGAAGTCGGGTCTCCATGCGAGTGGCGAGGGGGAGCGCGTCATGGCTCCCGAGCCATGGTAGGGGAATCTGGCCTCGAGACGCGTTGAAGAAGGTCTCTCGAGGTCTTTCTCGGGTTGAGGCAGGAAACCCTGGGTTCCCTCGACTTGTGCAGGTGACCTCAGGGAGCTTCTCATGGTGGCTCTGAGAAGCCAGGGAAACTGGAGGTGGGAGGGGCCTCTCGGGACCCCACTGGGTTTGGAGCATTGGAAGAGGGCCTCATCTCCAGTTGAGGCAGGAACCGCAGGGTACCTCTGATTTCAGACTCCGATCGCAGGGTCCCTGCAGACTGGGGACAGGAGAGTCGGGCCTCGTCTTGGGTTGAGGCATGGAACTCCGCT
>NW_011466462.1:0-521 GCF_000754665.1 Bison bison bison | reverse complement strand
TCCACTGAATTTCCTCACTGAGCTATCCTCATTCTATTTACACTTTTACATCCTTAATTAACATTTAATTAAGCAGTTGTTTGCTGATCTTCGCCTACGCCGTCTCTCCTTCGAATACCCTGGATCAGCCGGGGCTGTTCCCCGGCACCCTACCGTGGCTCGAGAGCAATGACCCGCTCGCCCTCGCCACTCGCATGGAGACCCGACTTCCCTGGCGCCCCACTAGAGGCTCACTGACCTCGCCGTCGTACCTCGTGAGAAAGCGCACACCGGGGCCGCCGCTCGAGAACAACCCCGAGACTCCCCCGTCATCCCGAGATGAGGGCCTTCGTCTCATGTATGGGCTAGAGACCATTCTCGCGACTTCTCTCCAAACGCCTCAGGAGGCTTGACTCCTTTTAGTCCACCCAGTGAGCTCCAAGAGATACCCGCCGCGACTCGAGAGCAGAGCGGCGTTCTTTGCTTCCACTCGTGATGGATGCCTGTCTCCCCGGGTGCGTCTGGAATGCAACCCCGAGATC
>NW_011466461.1:0-507 GCF_000754665.1 Bison bison bison | reverse complement strand
GCTGGAGTTCCGCCGGTGTGGAAGCTCACTCGGTCCTTCCCAGTACAGGCTTGCAAGCACCCGCCGGCAGCCAGCCTCTTCTCTCCCGCGTTCCGGGCACTGGGCTCCAAACCTGGGACCAAAGTACTGCCCGGAGCTCAGTGATCAGGGGCTGGTTCCCCGGCGCTGCGGCTGTGCTAGGGAGCCCAAACGCACAGGGAAGCCCACACAGCACATCCACCTGCCTCTAGGCGGGAGGACAGCTCCAGGGAAGGCCCGGTCTGGCAGGCGCTTTCTGGGCACAAACGGAGCACCACTCTGGCTGTGGAGCTGCCTCCCCAAGCCAGGGGCACCGGGACCCTGATTCCCTCCGTGCGGCGCTTAGTCTGGGCGGGGAAGCACCAGCTTGGGAATGCAGCCTGGGGCGCTTCCTTTCCCTTGGACAGAGCTCTCCCTGCGGGAGGCTTTGGCAGTGTGCACACCCCCAGCCCCTAAGCCCTCTGCAAGGACGCCTGGCTCCTAGGTCCG
>NW_011466460.1:0-514 GCF_000754665.1 Bison bison bison | reverse complement strand
TCGCCACTCGCATCGGAGACCCGACTCCCTGGCGCCCCACGAGAGGCTCACTGACCTCGCCGTCGTACCTCGTGAGAAACCGCACACTGGGGCCGCCGCTCGAGAACAACCCCGAGACTCCCCCGTCATCGCGAGATGAGGGCCTTCGTCTCCTGCATGGCCTACGGCCCAATCTCGCGACCTCTCTCCAAACGCCTCAGGAGGCTTGACTCCCTTTAGTCACCCAGTGAGCTCCAAGAGATACCCGTCGCGACTCGAGAGCAGAGCGGGGTTCTTTGCTTCCACTCGAGATGGATGCCTGTCTCCCCGGGTGTGTCTGGAATGCAACCCCGAGATCCCTTTCGCCCCTGGAGAGGAACACTGGCTTCTGGACACAAGCCTAGATGAGGTCTATTGGCCCTGCAGTCACTCGAGAGCAATCCCCAGCTTTCCTTGGCAACTCGAATGGAAGATTGGACTTCCCTGGGCCAACACAAGAGGCATCCAGAATTCCCCGTCGTAACTCGAGAATCCT
>NW_011466459.1:0-509 GCF_000754665.1 Bison bison bison | reverse complement strand
AAGAGATACCCGTCGCGACTCGAGAGCAGACGGGGTTCTTTGCTTCCACTGGAGATGAATTGCCTGTCTCCCCGGGTGCGTATGGAATGCAACTCCGAGATCCAGGTGCCCCTGGAGAGGAACATTGACTTCTGGACACAAGCCTAGATGAGGTCTATTGGCCCTGCAGTCACTCGAGAGCAATCCCCAGCTTTCCTTCGCAACTCGAATGGAAGATTGGACTTCCCTGGGCCAACACAAGAGGCATCCCGAATTCCCCGTCGTAACTCGAGAATCCCGCCGCAACTCGAGAAAAACCACGTGGTTCCCCCGTCATCGCAAGATAAAGCCCTTTCCCGCTACAGCGTCTCAGGAGAAGTCCCACGTTAGGAATTGGAGGTCGAAACGGTACTTGGCACCCTTGATGCGCCCCCACCAAAGTTCCCCGGCATCCCGGTCTCCCTGGAGAGGAACACCGAGGTTTTCCGGCACCACTTCCTCTGAGCCCCTTCTACCCTCCTGATCTCCAC
>NW_011466458.1:0-536 GCF_000754665.1 Bison bison bison | reverse complement strand
GGAGAGGAGCATTGGCTTCTGGACCAAGCCTAGATGAGGTCTATTGGCCCTGCAGTCACTCGAGAGCAATCCCCAGCTTTCCTCCGCAACTCGAATGGAAGATTGGACTTCCCTGGGCCAACACAAGAGGCATCCTGAATTCCCCGTCGTAACTCGAGAATCCCGCCGCAACTCGAGAAAACCACGTGGTTCCCCCGTCATCGCAAGATGAAGCCCTTTCCCACTACAGCGTCTCAGGAGAAGCCCCACGTTAGGAATTGGAGGTCGAAACGGTACTTGGCACCCTTGATGCGCCCCCACGAAGCTCCCCGGCATCCCGGTCTCCCTGGAGAGGAACACCGAGGTTTTCCGGCACCACTTCCTCTGAGCGCCTTCTACCCTCCTGATCTCGACAGGAGGGTCGACTCCCCTGCTTTGTCTGGAAGGGGTTCCCGACCTTCCGGTCGCACCTCAGGATGAGGCCGGTCTCACGACGACATTCCAGACGTGGCCTCATGTGTGCTTCCAGACTGCGAAGCACCCCGATTTCCCGGTCC
>NW_011466457.1:0-513 GCF_000754665.1 Bison bison bison | reverse complement strand
GATGCTTTTTGAACTGTGGTGTTGGAGAAGACTCTTGAGAGTCCCTTTGGACTACAAGGAGATCCAACCAGTTCATCCTAAAGGAGATCAGTCCTGGGTGTTCTTTGGAAGGACTGATGCTAAAGCTGAAACTCCAATACTTTGGCCACCTCATGTGAAGAGTTGACTCATTGGAAAAGACTCGATGCTGGGAGGGATTGGGGGCAGGAGGAGAAGGGGATGACTTTGGGGAGCGAGCTTCGCCCGTGGCAAAGGTCATGAGGAAGGAGGCTCGGCATACGCAAAGGCGGGATCGAGCCTCAGGAGTCCCCCTGGAAATTCTCGAGCATCTACCCCCAAAACCAGAGTCTGCCTACTTTCTGCTTTGTGCTTTCACCTACACCTCTGACTTTACAGGGGGCTGTCCCCCACTACCTCTCTCTGAAAAAGAGTTAGCTTACAGCTCCAGTTAATAATTCCTGGGTGTGACAGTGTTTCAACCTACAAACTCCTTTGGAAATCCTCTAGCCTGCC
>NW_011466456.1:0-516 GCF_000754665.1 Bison bison bison | reverse complement strand
GGTGGTCCCGTGCCACCGCCCCCCCTCGCTCTTTTCCCTCCGCGGGCCCCACCTCTCCGTGGGCGGGCGGCGGTGTGTCCTCGGCCCCGGCCGCGGCCTCGGCGGGGTCCCCTCGGGCGGTCGCGGGGACGCCGCCGTCCTCCGCGGGGCGGGGCGGAGGCTCGCGAGGGAGAAGGGGGGGCGCCCCTGGCGGCGCCTCCCGGGCCTCGGGGCGCCGCGCCCTCCTCCGCTTCCCCGCCGCGGGGCCCTCGCCCGCGGGCCGGGACGGGGGGCGGGGGAGAGGCGTGGCGCGGGCGAGGGTCCGGGGGCGTCGCAGGGCGGCCACGCCGTCCCCCTTTCCGGGGGGGGACGCGCGGGGCCGGGGGGGCCGGCGGCGCGCGCCTGTCGACGCTGTCGCACGCGTACGCCTTCCCTCTGCCACGGGCGGTGGGGGGAGGGAGGAGGGCACGCGGGCGTCGGCGTGGCCCTTGCGCTCTCCCTTTCTTCCCCGGAGGGTCGGGTCGACCAGCCGGCCCG
>NW_011466455.1:0-511 GCF_000754665.1 Bison bison bison | reverse complement strand
TGGGACTTCTCCTGAGACGCTGTAGCGGAAAGGGCTTCATCTTGCGATGACGGGGGAACCACGTGGTTTTTCTCGAGTTTGCGGCGGGATTCTCGAGTTTACGACGGGGAATTCGGGATGCCTCTTTTGTTGGCCCAGGGAAGTCCAATCTTCCATTCGAGTTGCGAAGGAAAGCTGGGGATTGCTCTCGAGTGACTGCAGGGCCAATAGACCTCATCTGGGCTTGTGTCCAGAAGCCAATGTTCCTCTCCAGGGGCGACCGGGATCTCGGGGTTGCATTCCAGACGCACCCGCGCGGAGACAGGCATTCATCTCGTGTGGAAGCAAAGAACCCTGCTCTGCTCTCGAGTCGCCACGGGTATCTCTTGGAGCTCCCTGGGTGGACTAAAGGGAGTCAAGCCTCCTGAGGCGTTTGGAGAGAGGTCGCGAGGTTGGCCTCTAGGCCATGCAGGAGACGAAGGCCCTCATCTCCGCGATGACGGGGGAGTCTCGGGGTGGTTCTCGAGCGGCG
>NW_011466454.1:0-517 GCF_000754665.1 Bison bison bison | reverse complement strand
TAATGATAGTGAAATTGATCCAAAAATCTTGAAATCAAAAATGGAATCACAGATAAATAGCCTGGAGACAAGGACTGAGAAGATGCAAGAAACGTTTAACAAGGACCTAGAAGAAATAAAAGAGAGTCAATATAAAAATGAATAAATGCAATAAATGAAACTAAAAACACTCTGGTAGGCAACAAATAGTAGAATATCAGAGGCAGAAGATAGGATTAGTGAATTAGAAGATAGAAGGGTAGAAATAAATGAATCAGAGAGGATAAAAGAAAAACGAATTAAAAGAAATGAGGACAATCTCAGAGACCTCCAGGACAATATTAAAGGCTACAACATTCGAATCATAGGGGTCCCAGAAGAAGAAGACAAAAAGAAAGACCATGAGAAAATACTTGAGGAGATAATAGTTGAAAACTTCCCTAAAATGGGGAAGGAAATAATCACCCAAGTCCAAGAAACCCAGAGAGTCCCAAACAGGATAAACCCAAGGCGAAACACCCCAAGACACATATTAATC
>NW_011466453.1:0-540 GCF_000754665.1 Bison bison bison | reverse complement strand
ATGTTTCTACTGGAAACTAAATATACATATATATATATATAAAGCCACCAACTTCTTATGTCTTTGAAATCAAAGAATCAGTCTGTAGAACTACTTGATATAATAAAACAAAGGTTGTTAAAGTGGTTGAAATATCATAAATTTGTATTTGGGAAGAGAGTATTCTTTCAATTAGTCAAAAAAAAATTCCTTATAAAACTCTTACAAAATACCAAGTAATAGTGGAGAGTGTGGGGAGCCAGCTCCGCCCGTGGCAAAAGGTCATGAGGAAGGAGGCTTGACATACGCAAAGGCGGGATCAAGCCTCAGGAGTCTCCCTGGAAATTCTCGAGCAATCTACCCCCAAAACCAGAGTCTGCCTACTTTCTGCTTTGTGCTGTCACCTACACCTCTGACTTTACGGGGGGCTGTCCCCCACTACCTCTCTCTGAAAAAAGAGTTAGCTTACAGCTCCAGTTAATAATTCTTGGGTGTGACAGTGTTTCAACCTACAAACTCCTTTGGAAGTCCTCTAGCCTGCCTGAATAGGTTTTTTCCGGC
>NW_011466452.1:0-561 GCF_000754665.1 Bison bison bison | reverse complement strand
CTGGCCCTTGGACTTGCAGCGGACACTAGGCTGCTTGGGAAAACCGCGCGGCTCTGACCTTTCAGCAAAGGGGTGGAGCGGTAAAGGCCTTGAGCCCAAAGGCGAGGCCTTTCTGCGACCGCCAGGTTGTGCCAACAGAGGGCGGACTACGTGGTTCCCTGCTCCACGCAGTCCCAGTTCCCTGACCTGTGGTCCGCACCCCTCCGCCGCGCCCACTGGATGCCGACCCTTGGGGACCCAGGAGCGCACGCAGTGGGTGTTCCCAGCCGCCACGGCGACCCCCGAGAGGACAACGGGGAAGCCCTCCCCCACCCCCGCCAGGAGCCGACCCCCGCCCCGCGCCGCCCCGCCCCTGCCATGCTCCCGGTGCCTTCCCAGCCGCAGTGGGGATCCCTGGAGCACAACTGGGACCGCCCCCCATCCCCGCCACGACCCGATTCCCGACCCGCGCCGCCGGGCTTCGCCCCGCCCCGGGCGCGCTCCCGGTGCGCTGCCCACCTTCACCACGGGCTCCCGGTGAGCCCCGCCCCCACGCCCGGTTCCAGGAGAGCCTCTGGGACC
>NW_011466451.1:0-525 GCF_000754665.1 Bison bison bison | reverse complement strand
TTCCTGCAGACTGGGGACAGGAGAGTCAGGCCTCGGTCTTGGGTGAGGCATGGAACTCCGCTTGCCTCTCGAGGTGTCCCCGGGGAGAGAGGCCACGTGTCGAGCTGGATTTGGAACCTGGGGGTCTTTTCCGGACGATGCACGGGCGAGTCACTGCCCCTTCGTGTTGACTTCATTCACAGGGTGGAGTTCGGAGAGGTGTCCGGGCATCGGGTTCTTATCAAGAGGGGACCGGGAATCGGGGGGTGCTTCACAATGTGGAAGCACCCACGAGGCCACGTCTGGAATGTCGTCGTGAGCCCGGCCTCATCCTGAGGTGCGACCGGAAGGTCGGGAACCACTTCCAGACAAAGCAGGGGAGTCTACCCTCCTGTCGAGATCAGGAGGGTCGAAGGGGCTCCGAGGAAGTGGTGCCGGAAAACCTCGGTGTTCCTCTGCAGGGAGACCGGGATGCCGGGGAACTTGGTGGGGGCGCATCAAGGGTGCCAAGTACCGTTTCGACCTCCAATTCCTAACGTGGGACTT
>NW_011466450.1:0-529 GCF_000754665.1 Bison bison bison | reverse complement strand
GACCTCGAGAGACCTTCAACACGTCTCGAGGCCAGATTCCCCCACTATGACTCGAGAGCAATGACGCGCTCCCCTCGCCACTCGCATGGAGACCCGACTTCCCTGGCGCCCCACGAGAGGCTCACTGACCTCGCCGTCGTACCTCGTGAGAAACCGCACCCTGGGGCCGCCGCTCGAGAACCACCCCGAGCCTTCCCCGTCATCGCGGAGATGAGGGCCTTCGTCTCCTGCATGGCCCAGAGGCCAACCTTGCGACCTCTCTCCAAACGCCTCAGGAAGCTTGACTCCCTTTAGTCCACCCAGTGAGCTCCAAGAGATACCCGTCGCGACTCGAGAGCAGAGCGGGGTTCTTTGCTTCCACTCGAGATGAATGCCTGTCTACCCGGGTGTGTCTGGAATGCAACCCCGAGATCCCGGTCGCCCCTGGAGAGGAACATTGGCTTCTGGACACAAGCCTAGATGAGGTCTATTGGCCCTGCAGTCATTCGAGAGCAATCCCCAGCTTTCCTCGCCAGGGGCGAAAGGGATC
>NW_011466449.1:0-539 GCF_000754665.1 Bison bison bison | reverse complement strand
CGCAATGTGGAAGCACCCACGAGACCACGTCTGGGAATGTCGTCGTGAGACCGGCCTCATCCTGAGGTGCGACCGGAAGGTCGGGAACCCCTTCCAGACAAAGCAGGGGAGTCGACCCTCGTGTGGAGATCAGGAGGGTAGAAGGGGCTCAGAGGAAGTGGTGCCGGAAAACCTCGGTGTTCCTCTCCAGGGAGACCGGGATGCCGGGGAACTTTGTGGGGGCGCATCAAGGGTGCCAAGTACCGTTTCGACCTCCAATTCCTAACGTGGGACTTCTCCTGAGACGCTGTAGCGGAAAGGGCTTCATCTTGCGATGACGGGGGAACCACGTGGGTTTTTCTCGAGTTGCGGCGGGATTCTCGAGTTACGACGGGGAATTCGGGATGCCTCTTGTGTTGGCCCAGGGAAGTCCAATCTTCCATTCGAGTTGCGAAGGAAACGCTGGGGATTGCTCTCGAGTGACTGCAGGGCCAATAGACCTCATCTGGGCTTGTGTCCAGAAGACCAATGTTCCTCTCCAGGGGCGACCGGGATCTCGG
>NW_011466448.1:0-543 GCF_000754665.1 Bison bison bison | reverse complement strand
GCAGATGAGCAAGCAGATGAGCGGGCAGGTGTCATGTGGCTCAGATGGCGATTCCCAAGCAGATGAACGGGCAGGTGTCATGAGGGCTCAGCTGGCGATTATCAAGCAGATGAGCGGGTAGGTGTCGTGCGGCTCAGCTGGCGATTATCAAGCAGATGAGCGGGCAGGTGTCGCCAGGCTCAGATGGCGATTATCAAGCAGATGAGCGGGCAGGTGTCATGTGGCTCAGCTGGCGATTATCAAGCAGATGAGCGGGTAGGTGTCGGGTGGCTCAGCTGGCGATTATCAAGCAGATGAGCTAGCAAGTGTCGCACGGCTCAGCTGGCGATTATCAAGCAGATGAGCAAGCAGGTGTCCCGTGGTTCGGCTGCCGATTATCAGGCAGATGAGCTGGCAGGTGTCGCGCGGCTCACCGGGCGATTATCAAGTAGATGAACGGGAAGGTGCCACGCAGCTCAGCTGCCGATTATCAACCAGATGAGCGGGCAGGTGTCTCGCGGCTCAGATGGTGATTATCAAGCAGATGCGTGGGCAGGTGTCGCG
>NW_011466447.1:0-562 GCF_000754665.1 Bison bison bison | reverse complement strand
ACTGGGGACAGGAGAGTCAGGCCTCGTCTGGGTTGAGGCATGGAACTCCGCTTGCCTCTCGAGATGTCCCCGGGGAGAGAGGCCGCTTGTCGAGCTGTAGTTGGAACCTGGGGTTTTTTTCCGAACGATGCACGGAAAACTGCCCCTTCGTGTGGACTTCATTCACAGGGTGGAGTTCGGAGAGGTGTCCGGGCATCGGGTTCTTCTCAAGAGGGGACCGGGAAATCGGGGTCCTACGGAATGTGGAACCACCCACGAGGCCACATCTGGAATGTCTTCGTGAGACCGGCCTCATCCTGAGGTGCGACCGCAAGGTCGGGAACCCCTTCCAGACAAAGCAGGGGAGTCGACCCTCCTGTCCAGATCAGGAGGGGAGAAAGGGCTCAGAGGAGGGGTGCCGGAAAACCTCAGTGTTCCTCTCGAGGGAGACCGGGATTTCGCGGAACTTTGTGGGTCGCATCAAGGGTGCCAAGTGCCCTTTCGACCTCCAATTCCTAACGGGGGACTTCTCCTGAGACTCTGAAGCGGGAAAGGGCTTCATCTTGCGATGACGGGGGAGCCA
>NW_011466446.1:0-562 GCF_000754665.1 Bison bison bison | reverse complement strand
TGGTCACCTGCTTGATTATTGCCAGTTGAGCAGCATGATTCGTCACTGCTGAGCTCCATGCTTATTGCCTGCTGATTGCGTGGTTCGTGTCTGCTCAGCTCTTTGAGTATTGCCTCCTGAGGTCCCTGTTCGGCCGCCACCCTGCCGGGGACCAGCCCCAGCTGATCCAGGGTATTCCAAGGAGAGATGGCCTAGGCGACTAGTTTATATGCTAATCAGAGATGTCAAGAATAATAGTATGAGGGTAGCTCAGTAGGAAAATTCGGTGGAGAAAAGAGACTGAGTAGCTTGGTTTACGAGGGAGACCAATCAAACTTCAAGACAAGAAGTTTGCACCACTTCCGTAGGCCGCAGGCGCCCTCTCGAAGAGCGGAAGGTGCCTCACCCTAGACACCTTCTCGAGTGGGTCTTAGCAGCCCAGGCATAAATAGGAAGCGAGGTGGGTTCCACGCTCCAGATGGAGAATCGGCTGGAAGTGAAAGGGAAGAATGACAAGGAACTTTATGAATTGGAGCTGTAAGTTAACTCTTTCACAGAGAGAGCGAGATGGTGGTGGGGGACA
>NW_011466445.1:0-536 GCF_000754665.1 Bison bison bison | reverse complement strand
TTGGCCCTGCAGTCACTCGAGAGCAATCCCCAGCTTTCCTTCGCAACTCGAATGGAAGATTGGACTCCCTGGGCCAACACAAGAGGCATCCTGAATTCCCGGTCGTAACTCGAGAATCCCGCCGCAACTCGAGAAAACCACGTGGTTCCCCCGTCATCGCAAGATGAAGCCCTTTCCCGCTACCGCATCTCAGGAGAAGTCCCACGTTAGGAATTGGAGTTCCATACGGTACTTGGCACCCTTGAGGGGACCCACAAAGTTCCCTGACATCCCGGTCTCCCTCCAGAGGAACACCGAGGTTTTCCGGCACCACTTCATCTGAGCCCCTTCTACCCTCCTGATCTCGACAGGAGGGTCGACTCCCCTGCTTTGTCTGGAAGGGGTTCCCGACCTTCCGGTCCCACCTCAGGATGAGGCCGGTCTCACGACGACATTCCAGACGTGGCCTCGTGGGTGCTTCCACATTCCGAAGGACCGCGATATCCCGGTCCCCTCTTGATAAGAACCCGATGCCCGGACACCTCTCCGAACTCCAC
>NW_011466444.1:0-517 GCF_000754665.1 Bison bison bison | reverse complement strand
ACGTGGTTTTTCTCGAGTTGCGGCGGGATTCTCGAGTTACGACGGGGAATTCGGGATGCCTCTTGTGTTGGCCCAGGGAAGTCCAATCTTCCATTCGAGTTGCGAAGGAAAGCTGGGGATTGCTCTCGAGTGACTGCAGGGCCAATAGACCTCATCTGGTCTTGTGTCCAGAAGCCAATGTTCCTCTCCAGGGGCGACCGGGATCTCGGGGTTGCATTCCAGACGCACCCGGGGAGACAGGCATTCATCTCGAGTGGAAGCCAAGAACCCCGCTCTGCTCTCGAGTCGCGACGGGTATCTCTTGGAGCTCACTGGGTGGACTAAAGGGAGTCAAGCCTCCTGAGGCGTTTGGAGAGAGGTCGCGAGGTTGGCCTCTAGGCCATGCAGGAGACGAAGGTCCTCATCTCCGCGATGACGGGGGAGTCTCGGGGTGGTTCTCGAGCGGCGGCCCCAGGGTGCGGTTTCTCACGAGGTACGACGGCGAGGTCAGGGAGCCGCTCGTGGGGCGCCAGGGAAG
>NW_011466443.1:0-506 GCF_000754665.1 Bison bison bison | reverse complement strand
AAGGTTTAAAAAGTCTTGTATTTAAGTCATTAAGAATTTGTGGTTATGGTGTGGGTAGGAATCTAGAGATTTTTTCCCATTTGGATAGCCAATATTCATACACCATTTATCAAAAACGCTGTTCCGTTCACACTATCAGCTCTGCTGTATATTAGTGAAGTCGCTCAGTCGTGTTCCGACTCTTCGCAACCCCATGGACTGCAGCCCACCAGGCTCCTCCATCCACGGGATTTTTCCAGGCAAGAGTACTGGAGTGGGGTGCCAGTGCCTTCTCCAATGTATGTTAAACAGATATCAGTTTTCCATGTAGACAATAAATTTATGTGGGCCTTTTGATCTATTCCATTTGTGAATTTATCCCTTTGTTAATATGTCATTTTAGTTACTTACTACAAATTCAGCCAGTGTTTACATTTTTTGAGCCAATTCCTCCTACTTTCTTCTTTAGCAATGTTTTTGTTTTGCTGTAGTCTTCTGTGTAAATTTTAGAATTAAGTTGGTTAGTT
>NW_011466442.1:0-582 GCF_000754665.1 Bison bison bison | reverse complement strand
TTCCTAGGAAAAAACGCATTGCTTAGCTCAAGGTTTGTCTGGGAAATTCTTACACATCAGGAGATGGCTCCGAGGTGGATTTCTACAAAGAACATCCATGCAAAGGACAAGCCTGCACAGCTCTGTGCACATCTGCCCCTCCCCCCTCACAGCCAGCAGCATTTCCAAGTGACCTCCTAAGGCCTTCGCCAAACTACAGGGGCACCTCTGGGCTTCCTGTTTCCCTCATTTTTCGGAATCTTTTCTAAAAAAAAAGAAAAACAAAAAACAAATTAAAAAAAAAACAAAAAACAAAAAAAAAACCCACACATTTCTTTGTACAATGCCACAGTGGAAGGAACACAGGCCTTCAATATTAAGACCTAAATTTGCAAAAAACTTGGAGCTTGGTTTTTTGTTTTGTTTTGTTTTGTTTTGTTTGAATCAAACCACCACATCATTTAAAATTTTTACACGTTCTAATTATTCGGTTCCAAAACACCAAACTTGTACTGCACACGGTCCCCATGGAAAGGCCCCCTCAGCAGGACAGCCACAGATGCTGCCATGAAAGGGCAGCAGGGTGCCCTCCTCCCTTGTTTT
>NW_011466441.1:0-537 GCF_000754665.1 Bison bison bison | reverse complement strand
TGGTGCATTGGAAGAGGGCCTCATCTCCAGCTGAGGCAGGAACCTCAGGGTTCCTCTGATTTCAGACTCAGATCGCAGGGTCCTTGCAGACTGGGGACAGGAGAGTCAGGCCTCGTCTTGGGTTGAGGCATGGAACTCCGCTTGCCTCTCGAGGTGACCCCGGGGAGAGAGGCCACTTGTCGAGCTGTATTTGGAACCTGGGGGTTTTTCCGGACGATGCAGGGGCCAGTCACTGCCCCTTCGTGTTGACTTCATTCACAGCATGGAGTTCGGAGAGGTGTCCGGGCATCGGGTTCTTATCAGATGGGACCAGGAAATCGATGTGCTTCGTAACGTGGAAGCACCCACGAGGCCACGTCTGGAATGTCGTCGTGAGACCGGCCTCATCCTGAGGTGCGACCAGAAGGTGGGGAAACCCTTCGAGGCAAAGCAGGGGAGTCGACCCTCCTGTGGAGATCAGGAGGGTAGAAGGGGCTCAGAGGAAGTGGTGCCGGAAAACCTCGGTGTTCCTCTCCAGGGAGACCGGGATGCCGGGGA
>NW_011466440.1:0-538 GCF_000754665.1 Bison bison bison | reverse complement strand
GTGGCGAGGGGGAGCGCGTCATTGCTCTGGAGTCATGTAGGGGAATCTGGCCTCGAGACGTGTTGAAGAAGGTCTCTCGAGGTCTTTCTCGGGTTGAGGCAGAAACCCTGGCACCCTTGACTTGTGCTGGTGACCTCAGGGGGCTTCTCATGGTGGCTCTGAGAAGTCAGGGAAAGCGGAGGTGGAGGGGCCTCTCGGCACTCCACTGGGTTTGGTGCATTGGAAGAGGGCCTCATCTCCAGTTGAGGCAGGAACCTCAGGGTTCCTCTGACTTCAGACTTCGATCGCAAGGTCCCTGCAGATTGGGACAGGAGAGTCAGGCCTCGTCTTGTGTTGAGGCATGGAACTCCGCTTGCCTCTCGACGTGTTCCCGGGGAGACAGGCCACTTGTTGAGCCGTATTTGGAACCTGGGGGTCTTTTCCCGACGATGCACGGGCGAGTCACTGCCCCTTCGTGTTGACTTCATTCACAGGGTGGAATTCGAAGAGGTGTCCGGGCATCGGGTTCTTATCAAGGGGGGACCGGGAAATCGGGGTC
>NW_011466439.1:0-527 GCF_000754665.1 Bison bison bison | reverse complement strand
ATTTACGTTTAAGGTAATTATTTGATAAGTATGGTCCCGTTGCCATTTACTTTATTGTTTTTGGGTTCGAATTTATACACCCTTTTTTGTGTTTCCTGTCTAGAGAATATCCTTTAGTATTTGTTGGGAGAGCTGGTTTGGTGGTGCTGAATTCTCTCAGCTTTTGCTTGTCTGTAAAGCTTTTGATTTCTCCTTCATATTTGAATGAGATCCTTGCTGGGTACAATAATCTGGGCTGTAGGTTATTTTCTTTCATCACTTTAAGTATGTCTTGCCATTCCCTCCTGGCTTGAAGAGTTTCTATTGAAAGATCAGCTGTTCTCCTTATGGGAATTCCCTTGTGTGTTATTTGTTGTTTTTCCCTTGCTGCTTTTAATATTTGTTCTTTGTGTTTGATCTTTGTTAATTTGATTAATATGTGTCTTGGGGTGTTTCGCCTTGGGTTTATCCTGTTTGGGACTCTCTGGGTTTCTTGGACTTGAGTGATTATTTCCTTCCCCATTTTAGGGAAGTTTTCAACTATTATC
>NW_011466438.1:0-502 GCF_000754665.1 Bison bison bison | reverse complement strand
TGTGTACGAGACAGCAAAAGAGAAACTGATGTATAGATCAGTCTTATGGACTCTGTGGGAGAGGGAGAGGGTGGGGAGATTTAGGAGAATGGCATTGAAACATGTATAATATCATGTATGAAACAAGTCGCCAGTCCAGGTTCGATGCACGATACTGGATGTTTGAGGCTGGTGCACTGGGACGACCCAGAGGGAGGGTATGGGGAGGGAGGAGGGAGGAGGGTTCAGGATGGGGAACACAGGTATACCTGTGGCAGATTCATTTCAATATTTGGCAAAACTAATACAATATTGTAAAGTTTAAAAATAAAATAAAATAAAAGAATATTTGTTTTTAGGTTACGTCAAATATTTGAAAATTAGTCCTTTGGTATATATGTTCTTTCTTCTCTTTTTTTTTTTTGCAGGTAATCTGGTGGCAATTATTGCCTTATAGCCAGAAGCAGAAATTCCACAGTGACAGTTTGAAACAACTTGTGTGATTTCTGTTTGAGAAAAACTG
>NW_011466437.1:0-519 GCF_000754665.1 Bison bison bison | reverse complement strand
CTTTAAACGATACAATAGACCAGTTAGACCTAATTGATGTCTATAGGACATTTCATCCCAAAACAATGAACTTCACCTTTTTCTCAAGCGCACATGGAACCTTCTCCAGGATAGATCACATCCTGGGCCATAAAGCTAGCCTTGGTAAATTCAAAAAAATAGAAATCATTCCAAGCATCTTTTCTGACCACAATGCAGTAAGATTAGATCTCAATTACAGGAGAAAAACTATTAAAAATTCCAACATATGGAGGATGAACAACACCCTGCTGAATAACCAACAAATCACAGAAGAAATCAAAAAAGAAATCAAAATTTGCATAGAAACGAATGAAAATGAAAACACAACAACCCAAAACCTGTGGGACACAGTAAAAGCGGTCCTAAGGGGAAAGTTCATAGCAATACAGGCACACCTCAAGAAACAAGAAAAAAGTCAAATAAATAACCTAACTCTACACCTAAAGCAACTAGAAAAGGAAGAAATGAAGAACCCCAGGGTTAGTAGAAGGAAAGAAA
>NW_011466436.1:0-508 GCF_000754665.1 Bison bison bison | reverse complement strand
AAAAAATCTGAAGAACTTTACTTACTGGAATTGCCAGGCAATAACTTACAATAAATTTACTTCTAATAATTTAAAGAAAAAGAAAACTTCTAGTCCTATAGAATACAGGAAACTAAAAAAGCAAGACTAAGTGGTTTGACAACTAATAAGATTATCTAGAATAAAATATTAAAATATTAACATTTTAATATTAAAACATAAAAATTTTGATATTAAAATATAGAGGTATAAGCTTCCATATGCTGGTTATTTAATAGATTTGCTACATAAGTAAAACATGGTTTACCTAGATAGTTTGATATGTATGGGCATTACTCCTAGTAGTATTTGTTTGTTGTCTTTTGTTGCTTTGCTCCTTCCGTGCAGGCTGAGACCTAATCTCCTGCAAGTACAGTAAAATAATTTACCTATTTTTGCAGACCCTATTCATAGGATAAAAAAATTAAGATTGCCTTTTACTTTTGAAACATTTATATTTGATGAAGTTGCTGTCTTGAGTTTAGTATTG
>NW_011466435.1:0-563 GCF_000754665.1 Bison bison bison | reverse complement strand
AAAGGCGAGGCCTTTCTGCGACCGCCAGGTGGTGCCAACAGAGGGCGGACTACGTGGTCCCTGCTCCACGCAGTCCCAGTTCCCTGACCTGTGGTCCCGCACCCCTCCGCCGCGCCCACTGGATGCCGACCCTTGGGGACCCAGGAGCGCACGCAATGGGCGTTCCCAGCCGCCATGGCGACCCCCGAGAGGACCACGGGGAAGCCCTCCCCTACCCCCGCCAGGAGCCGACCCCCGCCCCGCGCCGCCCCGCCCCTGCCATGCTCCCGGTGCCTTCCCAGCCGCAGTGGGGATCCCCGGAGCACAACTGGGACCGACCCCACCCACAGCGATCGGAGTCTCCACCCGCGCCGCCCGGGTTGACCCCGCCCCGGGTGCGCTCCCGGCGCGGGTCCAGCCCCAGGGGCGGCCTCCGAGAGCACAACTGGGATGCCCGCCCCGCTCCGCCATGACCGGACCCCCGACCCCGACCCCCGCCCCCGCCCCCCGCCGCCCGGGTTCACCCCGCCCCTGGTGCGATCCCAGCGCGTTTCCAGCAGCAGTGGCCACCCCCGGGAGCACAA
>NW_011466434.1:0-551 GCF_000754665.1 Bison bison bison | reverse complement strand
TTTCACCTTTTTCTCAAGCGCACATGGAACCTTCTCCAGGATAGATCACATCCTGGGCCATAAATCTAACCTTGGTAAATTCAGAAAAATAGAAATCATTCCAAGCATCTTTTCTGACCACAATGCAGTAAGATTAGATCTCAATTACAGGAGAAAAACTATTAAAAATTCCAACATATGGAGGATGAACAACACCCTGCTGAATAACCAACAAATCACAGAAGAAATACAAAAAAGAAATCAAAATTTGCATAGAAACGAATGAAAATGAAAACACAACAACCCCAAACCTGTGGGACACAGTAAAAGCAGTCCTAAGGGGAAAGTTCATAGCAATACAGGCACACCTCAAGAAACAAGAAAAAAGTCAAATAAATAACCTAACTCTACACCTAAAGCAACTAGAAAAGGAAGAAATGAAGAACCCCAGGGTTAGTAGAAGGAAAGAAATCTTAAAAATTAGAGCAGAAATAAATGCAAAAGAAACAAAAGAGACCACAGCAAAAATCAACAAAGCCAAAAGCTGGTTCTTTGAAAGGATAAATAAAATT
>NW_011466433.1:0-512 GCF_000754665.1 Bison bison bison | reverse complement strand
GTCTCCTAAAAGTGACTCTATTACTACAGCAACCATGAATGCTCTAGACATTCTTATTTCTTGGGGAGAAAGGTTTAATAATATACAAACGAAAATATGAAATCTGTACATATCAGATAAAATCAGATAAAACAAATCCCTTCTACAGGACTCTTAAGAGCATACCAATGGCAAGAATTCAAAAACATCCAATTCAAATGATTAACACCATAGTATTTAAAACACACACACACACCCTCCTTGGTAGAAAACGCTAGAGCTATGTCACTTTTTATCAATGCTTTAATGAAACACCTTTGAGAGCTTAAATCAACTTGAGTATTAACCACTCAATACCCACATTTGACCACAGTAACTTGTCCCTTCGTTCATAATCTATGGGCACCAGATGCTATGGATACAGGTATAGAACGGGGCATATACAGCCCTTCTGGGTCAGAGCCTTACAAGGAAAATCCTTTATTACTGTAAAGGGCAGGAGTGAGAACTGAATTCTAAATCCTTAATACTAA
>NW_011466432.1:0-544 GCF_000754665.1 Bison bison bison | reverse complement strand
GCTTGTCGAGATGTATTTGGAACCTGGGGGTTTTTTCCGAACGATGCACGGAAAAACTGCCCCTTCGTGTGGACTTCATTCACAGGGTGGAGTTCGGAGAGGTGTCCGGGCATCGGGTTCTTATCAAGAGGGGACCGGGAAATCGGGGGCCCTACGGAATGTGGAACCACCCACGAGGCCACGTCTGGAATGTCTTCGTGAGACCGGCCTCATCCTGAGGTGCGACCGGAAGGTCGGGTACCCTTCCAGACAAAGCAAGGGAGTCGACCCTCCTGTCCAGATCAGGAGGGGAGAAAGGGCTCAGAGGAGGGGGTGCCGGAAAACTTCAGTGTTCCTCTCGAGGGAGACCGGGATTTCGGGGAACTTTGTGGGTCGCATCAAGGGTGCCAAGTGCCCTTTCGACCTGCAATTCCTAACGTGGGACTTCTCCTGAGACGCTGTAGCGGGAAAGGGCTTCATCTTGCGATGACGGGGGAGTCACGTGGTTTTTCTCGAGTTACGGCGGGATTCTCGAGGTACGACCGGGAATTCAGGATGCCTCTTG
>NW_011466431.1:0-523 GCF_000754665.1 Bison bison bison | reverse complement strand
ACCCCAGGTTGCAAATACAGCTCGACAAGTGGCCTCTCTCCCCGGGGACACCTCGAGAGGCAAGCGGAGTTCCATGCCTCAACCCAAGACGAGGCCTGACTCTCCTGTCCCCAGTCTGCAGGGACCCTGCGTTCCGAGTCTGAAATCAGAGGAACCCTGAGGTTCCTGTCTCAACTGGAGATGAGGCCCTCTTCCAATGCACCAAACCCCGTAGTGTCCCGAGAGGCCCCTCCCACCTCCAGTTTCCCTGACTTCTCAGAGCCACCATGAGAAGCCCCCTGAGGTCACCTGCACAAGTCGAGGGAAGCCAGGGTTTCCTGCCTCAACCCGAGAAAGACCTCGAGAGACCTTCTTCAACACGTCTCGAGGCCAGATTCCCCTACCATGACTCGAGAGCAACGACGCGCTCCCCCTCGCCACTCGCATGGAGACCCGACTTCCCTGGCGCCCCACGAGAGGCTCACTGACCTCGCCGGCGTACCTCGTGATAAACCGCACCCTGGGGCCGCCGCTCGAGAACCAC
>NW_011466430.1:0-551 GCF_000754665.1 Bison bison bison | reverse complement strand
TTCCGGACGACGCACGGGCGAGTCACTGCCCCTTCGTGTTGACTTCATTCACAGGGTGGAGGTTCGGAGAGGTGTCCGGGCATCGGGTTCTTATCAAGAGGGGACCGGGAAATCGGGGTGCTTCGCAACGTGTAAGCAACCAAGAGGCCACGTCTGGAATGTCGTCGTGAGACCGGCCTCATCCTGAGGTGCGACCGGAAGGTCGGGAACCCCTTCCAGACAAAGCAGGGGAGTCGACCCTCCTGTGGAGATCAGGAGGGTAAAGGGGGCTCAGAGGAAGTGGTGCCGGAAAACCTCGGTGTTCCTCTCCAGGGAGACCGGTATGCCGGGGAACTTTGTGGGGGCGCATCAAGGGTGCCAAGTACCGTTTCGACCTCCAATTCCTCACGTGGGACTTCTCCTGAGACGCTGTCGCGGGAAAGGGCTTCATCTTGCGATGACGGGGGAAACACGTGGTTTTTCTCGAGTTGCGGCGGGATTCTCGAGTTACGACGGGGAATTCAGGATGCCTCTTGTGTTGGCCCAGGGAAGTCCAATCTTCCATTCGAGTT
>NW_011466429.1:0-501 GCF_000754665.1 Bison bison bison | reverse complement strand
AGAAGTTAAAGTGTAAACACCAATGTCCATTGAATATTTGCGCAGCCTTTGTAGTCAACTGATGCCACAGGGCAAGTGTGTAGATTTAGATGCTACGGAGAGGACTAGGCCAGGAGGAAGAACTCCTGGCTGGGTGTGGGCTTCAGCAAACTGTAAAAGCAACCTCTAAGCTGAAAAAACAAAAACAACAAACAAACAAGCAAACAAATAACTCCTTTGTTGCCAGGTGGAACACAGTGCTACTGGATTTTTCAATCAAAGCCTGAAATCTGGGGTTCTATGTAAAGTGTACTTTTTTAAAGGGCTCGCAGTTCATTCAAATTGAATGTGGGAATCCTGTGAAAACCAACACATCTTGTCTGCAAGCCTGGTCCCAGCCTGCCAGTGGCTGGTTTGTGGCCTCCCTCTGTCTTAAACTTCACAAAATTAAGAGAATGTACTAGACTGGTAAAGAGACATTCCAAAGGTGTTTGTTCCTTTTCAATATATAAACAGGATGCT
>NW_011466428.1:0-516 GCF_000754665.1 Bison bison bison | reverse complement strand
GACCTTTTTGGAAATGCAGATGCAATGCTGTCACCTCCCTGCTCCAACGGCTCTCGTATTTTCCCAGCATATTGAAGATACCGACCACTTCCCTTCAGGCTTGCTCCTCACGTTCTTCTCTGATGTCTTTTGCCTGGAATGCCCTCTGCACTCTTTGGCTTCCATCCCATAGGGCATTTTTCGTTTCTTGAATGTCCTAAGTTTCCCTGGTCACATAGCCTTCCAAGATGCTATTTTCCCTGCCTGAAATTCTTCCTGCATCTCAACCCTGGTTTACCTAGGTTCAACCTATGGACCTCAACGAAATGGTGCCTCTGGAAAGCCTTCCCTGACACCCAGGTTTTGTGGTGAGGGAAGAGGCCCCTCTATAGGTTCTCAAAGGATCTGCCTGTGATGTATCATTAGAGTCGTCTCAGTGAAAGCAGGAACTCTGTGTCTTCTTCTCTCCGCCTTCTATTCCCTGAAACTTCTTCCATGCCTCCTAGCTCATCGTAGGTGCTCAGTATTTACTTAGTG
>NW_011466427.1:0-709 GCF_000754665.1 Bison bison bison | reverse complement strand
GTGTTGGCCCAGGGAAGTCCAATCTTCCATTCGAGTTGCGAAGGAAAGCTGGGGATTGCTCTCGAGTGACTGCAGGGCCAATAGACCTCATCTAGGCTTGTGTCCAGAAGCCAATGTTCCTCTCCAGGGGCGACCGGGATCTCGGGGTTGCATTCCAGACGCACCCGGGGAGACAGGCATTCATCTCGAGTGGAAGCTAAGAACCCCGCTTTGCTCTCGAGTCGCGACGGGTATCTCTTGGAGCTCACTGGGTGGACTAAAGGGAGTCAAGCCTCCTGAGGCGTTTGGAGAGAGGTCGCGAGGTTGGCCTCTAGGCCATGCAGGAGACGAAGGCCCTCATCTCCGCGATGACGGGGGAGTCTCGGGGTGGTTCTCGAGCGGCGGCCCCAGGGTGCGGTTTCTCACGAGGTACGACGGCGAGGTCAGTGAGCCTCTCGTGGGGCGCCAGGGAAGTCGGGTCTCCATGCGAGTGGTGAGGGGGAGCGCGTCATTGCTCTCGAGTCATGGTAGGGGAACCTGGCCTCGAGACGTGTTGAAGAAGGTCTCTCGAGGTCTTTCTCGGGTTGAGGCAGGAAACCCTGGCTTCCCTCGACTTACGCAGGTGACGTCAGGGGGCTTCTCATGGTGGGTTTGAGAAGTCAGGGAAACTGGAGGTCGGGGGGGGGCCTCTCGGGACTCCACGGGGTTTGGTGCATTGGAAGAGGGCCTC
>NW_011466426.1:0-587 GCF_000754665.1 Bison bison bison | reverse complement strand
GGGCCAACACAAGAGGCATCCCGAATTCCCCGTCGTAACTCGAGAATCCCGCCGCAACTCGAGAAAAACCACGTGGTTCCCCCGTCATCGCAAGATGAAGCCCTTTCCCGCTACAGCGTCTCAGGAGAAGTCCCACGTTGGGAATTTGAGGTCGAAACGGTACTTGGCACCCTTTGATTGCGCCCCCCACAAATTCCCCGGGCATCCCGGTTCCCTGGAGAGGAACACCGAGGTTTTTCCGGCACCACTTCCTCTGAGCCCCTTCGACCCTCCTGATCTCCACAGGAGGGTCGACTCCCCTGCTTTGTCTGGAAGGGGTTCCCGACCTTCCGGTCGCACCTCAGGATGAGGCCGGGCTCACGACGACATTCCAGACGTGGCCTCGTGGGTGCTTCCACATTGCGAAGCACCCCGATTTCCCGGTCCCCTCTTGGTAAGAACCCGATGCCCGGACACCTCTCCGAACTCCACCCTGTGAATGAAGTCAACACGAAGGGGCAGTGACTCGCCCGTGCATCGTCCGGAAAAGACCCCCAGGTTCCAAATACCGCTCGACAAGTGGCCTCTCTCCCCGGGGACACCTCGAG
>NW_011466425.1:0-539 GCF_000754665.1 Bison bison bison | reverse complement strand
TGTACCAAAGTGCTACATTATCTTATAAGACCCGACAAGAACTACCGGGGTCCAGCCCCGGTGGATCCAGGGAATTCGAAGGGGAGACGGCTTCAGCGATCAGGATACGATAGAATTAAAGATATAAAGAGTGATCAAATAAGGATAGCTCAGTGAGAAAATTCAGTGGAGAAAAGAGGCTGAATAACTTGGTTTATGTGGAAAGCTAATAAAATTCCAAGGCAAGGAATTTACATCACCTACGTAGGCCGCAGGCGTCCTTCCGTTCTCCTGAAGGAGAGGAGACACTAAGCCCTCCCAGGTCAAATCTTAGAAGCCCAGGCAAAATTAGTAGGCTTGATGAGCCTCCATGCTCCAGATGGGAATTCAGCCAGAAGGTGAGAGAAAGAACGACATGGGGAGACCAAGTTTTGGTGAACAAGGCCTGCACTTTATTTTCCAAAGTAGTTTTTATACCTTAAGTTGTGCATAGGGGATAATGGGGGAAGGGGTAGAGTCAGCAGTAAGCCAGGCTTTCTTCCTGCAAACTTATCGTATGC
>NW_011466424.1:0-511 GCF_000754665.1 Bison bison bison | reverse complement strand
ACCCACGAGGCCACGTCTGGAATGTCGTCGTGAGACCGGCCTCATCCTGAGGTGCGACCGGAAGGTCGGGAACCCGTTCCAGGCAAAGCAGGGGAGTCGACCCTCCTGTGGAGACCAGGAGGGTAGAAGGGGCTCAGAGGAAGTGGTGCCGGAAAACCTCGGTGTTCCTCTCCAGGGAGACCGGGAAGCCGGGGAACTTTGTGGGGGCGCATCAAGGGTGCCAAGTACCGTTTCGACCTCCAATTCCTCACGTGGGACTTCTCCTGAGACGCTGTAGCGGAAAGGGCTTCATCTTGCGATGACGGGGGAACCACGTGGTTTTTCTCGAGTTGCGGCGGGATTCTCGAGTTACGACGGGGAATTCAGGATGCCTCTTGTGTTGGCCCAGGGAAGTCCAATCTTCCATTCGGGTTGCGGAGGAAAGCTGGGGATTGCTCTCGAGTGACCGCAGGGCCAATAGACCTCATCTAGGCTTGTGTCCAGAAGCCAATGTTCCTCTCCAGGGGCGACC
>NW_011466423.1:0-509 GCF_000754665.1 Bison bison bison | reverse complement strand
CCGGCCTCATCCTGAGGTGCGACCGGAAGGTCGGGAACCCTTCCAGACAAAGCAGGGGAGTCGAACCTACTGTCCAGATCAGGAGGGTAGAAGTGGCTCTGAGGAAGTGGTGCCGGAAAACCTCGGTGTTCCTCTCGAAGGAGACCGGGATGTCGGGGAACTTTGTGGGTCGCATCAAGGGTGCCAAGTACCGTTTGACCTCCAATACCTAACGTGGGACTTCTGAGACACTGTAGCGGGAAAGGGCTTCATCTTGCGGTGACGGGGGAACCACGTGGATTTTCTCGAGTTGCGGCAGGATTCTCGAGTTACGACGGGGAATTCAGGATGCCTCTTGTGTTGGCCCAGGGAAGTCCAATCTTCCATTCGAGTTGCGAAGGAAAGCTGGGGATTGCTCTCGAGTGACTGCAGGGCCAATAGACCTCATCTAGGCTTGTGTCCAGAAGCCAGTGTTCCTCTCCAGGGGCGAAAGGGATCTCGGGGTTGCATTCCAGACGCACCCGGGGAGA
>NW_011466422.1:0-555 GCF_000754665.1 Bison bison bison | reverse complement strand
ACGATGCACGGGCGAGTCACTGCCCCTCCGTGTTGACTTCACTCACAGGGTGGAGTTCGCAGAGGTGTGCGGGCGATCGGGCTCTTATCAAGTGCGGACCGGGAAATCGGGGTCGTTCGGAATGTGGAAGAACCCCCGAGGCCACGTCTGGAATGTCGTCGTGAGACCGGCCTCATCCTGAGGTGCGACCGGAAGGTCGGGAACCCCTTCCAGACAAAGCAGGGAGTCGACCCTCCTGGCGAGATCAGGAGGGTAGAAGGGGCTCAGAGGAAGTGGTGCCGGAAAACCTCGGTGTTCCTCTCCAGGGAGACCGGGATGCCAGGGAACTTTGTGGGTCGCCTCAAGGGTGCCAAGTACCGTTTGGAACTCCAGTTCCTGACGTGGGACTTCTCCTGAGACGCTGTAGCGGGAAAGGGCTTCATCTTGCGATGACGGGGGAACCACGTGGTTTTCCTCGAGTTGCGGCGGGATTCTCGAGTTACGACCGGGAATTCAGGATGCCTCTTCTGTTGGCCCAGGGAAGTCCAATCTTCCATTGGAGTTGCGAAGGAAAGC
>NW_011466421.1:0-519 GCF_000754665.1 Bison bison bison | reverse complement strand
TGCCCCGTTTGGGCACATCTATCTGTGCGTGCGCGCGCACATGCGCATGCGCGATCGCCTCGAGGCAGGGGGTGGGGCGGGGGCCGGGGCTCTGGCTGGAGTCGGTGCAAGCCCCGGGATTGCCTGAGGCAAGCCCAAGGAGCCCCAGGTGGAGACGGGACTGCCGGTCGTCGGGTGTCCTGGAAGCCGAATGCGAATGCGGAGGGGCTCGCGGGCCGCGCGGAGGCAACCCAGGTCTGCAGCGGGAGTCGGGGCCCCGGCCACCCGCTCCCCGCGGCCCGGGAGGGGCTGGGGCTGCGGGGGGGATCCAAGAATCGGGACGCGCGGCGGGGGCTAAAGGACCTCTTCT
This sequence comes from Bison bison bison, assembly GCF_000754665.1. Taxonomy (NCBI): domain Eukaryota; kingdom Metazoa; phylum Chordata; class Mammalia; order Artiodactyla; family Bovidae; genus Bison; species Bison bison. Next base: position 170 of record NW_011466421.1, on the reverse strand, counting down.
GGTAGGCAAAAAGCCTCGAGCACCCGGGATTCCCAGGTGGTCTCCCATCCAAGATCCTAACCAGGCCCGACCCTGCTTAGCTTCCGAGATCAGACGAGATCGGGCGCCTTCAGGCTGATACGGCCTGAGACGGTGGCGGTTGGCTCGGGGCGCCCTAAGAGCCTTGCGCT
>NW_011466420.1:0-519 GCF_000754665.1 Bison bison bison | reverse complement strand
CGGAGCTCACTGATCATGGGCTGGTTCCCCTGCGCTGCGGCTGTGCTAGGGAGCCCAAACGCACAGGGGAAGCCCGCACAGCACATCCACCTGCCTCTAGGCGGGAGGACAGCTCCAGGGAAGGCCCGGTCTGGCAGGCGCTTTCTGGGTACCAACGGAGCAACACTCTGGCTGTGGAGCCGCCTCCCCAAGCCAGGGGCACCGGGACCCTGATTCCCTCCGTGCGGCGCTTAGTCTGGGCGGGGAAGCACCAGCTTGGGAATGCAGCCTGGGGCGCTTCCTTTCCCTCGGAAAGAGCTCTCCCTGCGGGAGGCTTTGGCAGTGTGCACACCCCCAGCCCCTAAGCCCTCTGCAAGGACGCCTGGCTCCTAGGTCCGAAGGGAAGGCGAGAGCTGAGCTGAGGCACCAGTCAGGCACCAGTCACGTCTCCCACAGTCCCGCAGCCTGCTCCTTCCCGGGCGCGAACGCTAGAAGCTGGGCAGGGCTTGGGGAGGCTCGCCCAGGCCAGAGCAGCCTCTC
>NW_011466419.1:0-531 GCF_000754665.1 Bison bison bison | reverse complement strand
GCATCAGCCCGAAACCAAAATCTGTCTGTCTGCTGTTTACTATATTATGCCTTTCATCAGTTCTTCTGACATTAACAGGGTGCTCTCCCAGACCATCATTTTCTGAAGAAAATCAACTTAAAGCTCTAGTTAATAAGTCTCCTGGGCTTGAAAGGAGCATTTTAATTCTAACCCCTCTGTTCCTGTTTAGCTTTCTTGGCTAGTTTTATCCACACTCTTATCTAATGCACATGATTGTTCACAACCACCCCAAGCATAACCTTCGAGTGAATAAAACAGTGTTATTAGAATAATACTGACAAAAAAAAAAAGAATAATACTGCATTGTTGAGCCAATGTTTCCTTCCGAGTTTCCTTGTCCTTTACCCAATTTGCACCTGGGAGTGCATTAGCTAATATAGTTGGTATGTAAGAAAAACAAGCAGTAGCCTTGGTATTAGCAACATAAGACATGCATTGGAGAAGGAAATGGCAACCCACTCCAGTGTTCTTGCCTGGGGAATTCCAGAAACTGAGGAGCCTGGTGGGCTG
>NW_011466418.1:0-534 GCF_000754665.1 Bison bison bison | reverse complement strand
TACAGCGTCTCAGGAGAAGTCCCACTTTTAGGAATTGGAGTTCGAAACGGTACTTGTCACCCTTGATGCGACCCACAAAGTGCCCCGACATCCCGGTCTCACTCTAGAGGAACACCGAAGTTTTCCGGCACCACTTCCTCTGAGCCTCTTCTACCCTCCTGATCTGGACAGGAGGGTCGACTCCTCTGCTTTGTCTGGAAGGGTTCCCGACCTTCCGGTCGCACCTCAGGATGAGGCCGGTCTCACGACGACATTCCAGACGTGGCCTCGTGGGTTGTTCCACATTCCAAAGGACCCGATTTCCGGTCCCCTCTTGATAAGAACCCGATGCCCGGACACCTCTTCGAACTCCACCCTGTGAATGAAGTCAACACGAAAGGGTCATGACTCACCCGTGCATCGTCGGGAAAAAACCCCCAGGTTCCAAATACCGCTCGACAATTGGCCTGTCTCCCCGGGAACACCTCGAGGGGCAAGCGGAGTTCCATGCCTCAACACAAGACGAGGCCTGACTCTCCTGTCCCAAGTCTGCAG
>NW_011466417.1:0-502 GCF_000754665.1 Bison bison bison | reverse complement strand
TATTTCTGCTTTCTTGACTATGCCAAAGCCTTTTGACTGTGTGGATCACAATATACTGTGGAAAATTCTGAAAGAGATGGCAATACCAGACCACCTGACCTGCCTCTTGAGAAATTTGTATGCAGGTCAGGAAGCAACAGTTAGAACTGGATATGGAACAACAGACTGGTTCCAAATAGGAAAAGGAGTCCGTCAAGGCTGTATATTGTCACCCTGCTTATTTAACTTCTATGCAGAGTACATCCTGAGAAACACTGGGCTGGATGAAGCACAAGCTGGAATCAAGATTGCCGGGAGAAATATCAATAACCTCAGATATGCAGATGACACCACCCTTATGGCAGAAAGTGAAGAACTGAAAAGCCTCTTGACAAAAGAGAAAGAGGATACTGAAAAAGTTGGCTTAAAACTTAGCATTCAGAAAACTAAGATCATGGCATCCTGTCCCATCACTTCATGGGAAATAGATGGGGAAACAGTGGAAACAGTGACTGACTTTATT
>NW_011466416.1:0-529 GCF_000754665.1 Bison bison bison | reverse complement strand
AAACAAAAGAGGAAGAGATAGGGAATCTACCTGATAAAGAATTCCGAATAATGATAGTGAAATTGATCCAAAAATCTTGAACTAAAATGGAATCACAGATAAATAGCCTGGAGACAAGGATTGAGAAGATGCTAGAAAGGTTTAACAAGGACCTAGAAGAAATAAAAAAGAGTCACTATATAATGAATAATGCAATAAGTGAAATTAAAAACACTCTGGAGGCAACAAATAGTAGAATAACAGAGGCAGAAGATAGGATTAGTGAATTAGAAGATAGAATGGTAGAAATAAATGAATCAGAGAGGATAAAAGAAAAACGAATTAAAAGAAATGAGGACAATCTTAAGAGACCTCCAGGACAATATTAAACGCTACAACATTCGAATAATAGGGGTTCCAGAAGAAGAAGACAAAAAGAAAGACCATGAGAAAATACTTGAGGAGATAATAGTTGAAAACTTCCCTAAAATGGGGAAGGAAATAATCACCCAAGTCCAAGAAACCCAGAGAGTCCCAAACAGGATAAACC
>NW_011466415.1:0-547 GCF_000754665.1 Bison bison bison | reverse complement strand
TTAAAGTGATGAAAGAAAACCTACAGCCCAGATTATTGTACCCAGCAATGATCTCATTCAAATAATGAAGGAGAAATCAAAAGCTTTACAGACAAGCAAAAGCTGAGAGAATTCAGCACTACCAAACCAGCTCTCCAACAAATGCTAAAGGATATTCTCTAGACAGGAAACACAAAAACGGTGTATAAATTTGAACCCAAAACAATAAAGTAAATGGCAACGGGATCATACTTATCAATAATTACCTTAAACATAAATGGGTTGAATGCCCCAACCAAAAGACAAAGACTGGCTAAATGGATACAAAAACAAGGCCCCTACATATGCTGTCTACAAGAGACCCACCTCAAAACAGGGGACACATACAGACTGAAAGTGAAGGGCTGGAAAAAGATTTTCCATGCAAATAGGGACCAAAAGAAAGCAGGAGTAGCAATACTCATATCAGATAAAATAGGCTTTAAAACAAAGCCTGTGAAAAGAGACAAAGACGGTCACTACATAATGATCAAAGGATCAATCCAAGAAGAAGATATAACAATTATAA
>NW_011466414.1:0-518 GCF_000754665.1 Bison bison bison | reverse complement strand
CTGAGCCCCTTCTACCCTCCTGATCTGGACAGGAGGTCGACTCCTCTGCTTTGTCTGGAAGGGGTTCCCGACCTTCCGGTCACACCTCAGGATGAGGCCGGTCTCACGACGACATTCCAGACGTGGCCTCGTGGTGGTTCCACATTCAGAAGGACCCCGATTTCCCGGTCCCCTCTTGATTAGAACCCGATGTCCGGACACCTCTTCGAACTCCACCCTGTGAATGAAGTCAACACGAAGGGGTAGTGACTCACCCGTGCATCTTCGGGAAAAAACCCCCAGGTTCCAAATACCGCTCGACAAGTGGCCTGTCTCCCCGGGAACACCTCAAGAGGCAAGCGGAATTCCATGCCTCAATACAAGACGAGGCCTGACTCTCCTTTCCCAAGTCTGCAGGGACCCTGGGATCGGAGTCTGAAATCAGAGGAACCCTGAGGTTCCTGCCTCAACTGGAGATGAGGCCCTCTTCCAATGCACCAAACCCAGTGGAGTGCCGAGAGGGCCCTCCCACCTCCAGT
>NW_011466413.1:0-526 GCF_000754665.1 Bison bison bison | reverse complement strand
GTAAGACAAATAGCTAACAAGTATGAAAGAGAAATTAACAATAACACAATAATAGTGGGAGACTTTAATACCCCACTCACACCTATGGATAGATCAATAAACAGAAAGTTAACAAGGAACACACAACTTTAAACGATACAATAGACCAGTTAGACCTAATTGATATCTATAGAACATTTCATCCCCAAACAGTGAATTTCACCTTTTTCTCAAGCGCACATGGAACCTTCTCCAGGATAGATCACATTCTGGGCCATAAATCTAGCCTTGGTAAATTCAAAAAAATTGAAATCATTCCAAGCATCTTTTCTGACCACAATGCAGTAAGATTAGATGTCAATTACAGGAGAAACACTATTAAAAATTCCAACACATGGAGGCTGAACAACACGTTGCTGAATAACCAACAAATCACAGAAGAAATCAAAAAAGAAATCAAAATTTGCATAGAAACGAATGAAAATGAAAACACAACAACCCAAAACCTGTGGGACACTGTAAAAGCAGTCCTAAGGGGAAAGTTCAT
>NW_011466412.1:0-505 GCF_000754665.1 Bison bison bison | reverse complement strand
ACCCCCAAGAAGTTTTAGTTAGCAAGAAGCCTGCTTTACAGTTTTATAGTAATGTCTCTCTGGGGCTGTGACTTGCCCCCTTCTGGCTCTGGCTGCCTGTCACCGGAGGGGGAAGGTCTGCAGCCGGCTATCTCTGTTTAGTCCTTTGTTCCGTGCGCGGGCCTGGCGGTGTCTTAGGTTAGGGCTGGCTTTTTGCGTGGTAGATATCCCACAGTCTGGTTTGCTAGCCCAAATTATTTCGCTCAGATAGCGCTCAGGGTATTCAGGCCAGATTCTTACTCTCAGCGATGCAGCCCGCGCCGCGCCTCTCTGCCCAGCCCCCGCTTGCTAATGGCGGATGCAGGCGTCTGTGCTGCTTCTCCGCTGGGGGAGTTACCGTAGGGCTCGCAATCTGTGAGTTTCAATTGTTTATTTATTTTTTCTCCCTGTTATGTTGCCCTCTGTGCTTCCAAAGCTTGGCACAGATTCGGCAGTGAGAAGGTTTCCTGGTGTTTGGAAACTTCTC
>NW_011466411.1:0-507 GCF_000754665.1 Bison bison bison | reverse complement strand
GAGGAGGTAGTTAAAAAACTGCTCCATGAAATCATTCCAGATTGGTCTGCCCAGGTCATTACAAAGTGACAATGGGACATCATTTACTTCTAAGGTCACCCAAGGAGTCTCGAGAGCATTGGGCATTACTTATTATCTCATTGTGCTTGGAGGCCTCAATCTTCAGGAAAAGTAGAAAGAGCCAATCAATTCTTAAATCAGCGATAAAAAAGATAACCCAGGAGACCTCTCTGGGATGGAAGGAGGCTTTACCAATAGCTCTCCTCCACACCTGCATTGCCCCTAAGGAACAGGTTGGTCTTAGTCCTTATGAGATGCTATATGGGAGACCTTTTGTTTATATCAATGACCTCTTCCTAGATCCAGAGGTTCAGACCCTCCAGTCTTATACCATGGCCATTGGGCAGTTCCAACAGGATATACGCTTGTGGGGTATGAACCAGGACCCAAAAGATTCTAAAGAGTCACCACTATATGCTCCAGGAACTCAAGTCCTAATTAAAGTCT
>NW_011466410.1:0-518 GCF_000754665.1 Bison bison bison | reverse complement strand
GTGTGTGTATCTCCTCTTGCCGTCTTGGAGTCTGTCTCGGAATCTTCATGTATTTCTGCCTCTGTATCTCCTGACAGCCAGCCGCCGGCCCGTTCGTCTGGCCCCGGCCTCTCCCAGGCGCTCTGGCTCTGGCTGAGGAGCTTGCGCAGGCCAGCTGTCTCCCTTGGCGTGGGTGCGTGCGAGTGTCTGTGTGTCTGTCTGTGTGCCTGCCTGTGGCTCGTCTGCTCTCTCAGGAAGGTCGAGGGCTTGGCGTGGGGGCAAAGGGGGGGCCTCGGTAGTGCGAAGGGGAGGGGCTGAGGCGCTCCGGTCGACCGCGCCTCCCTGGCTTCTGGTGGGTTTGGCCACCGGACAGGTGCCGGGCAAGTTGGGCTCTCAAGTTTCGCTGCGTCTAGGCCCGCAGGAGGTTCAGAGGCCCCTGGGCCGCGGGGCTTGGGAGGCGGCGGGCGCCGAAGACCGACACCTCAGGGGCCGCGCGGGCCTGAGCAGCGAATGGGATCGGGGGGAGGCCCGGCTCAGCG
>NW_011466408.1:0-504 GCF_000754665.1 Bison bison bison | reverse complement strand
AATATCACAGTAATCCAAGTCTATCCCCCTGACCAGTAACGCTGAAGAAGCTGAAAATCGAACGGTTCTATGAAGACCTACAAGACCTTTTAGAACTAACCCCAAAAAAGATGCCTTTTCATTATAGGGGACTGGAATGCAAAAGTAGGAAGTCAAGAAACACCTGGAGTAACAGGCAAATTTGGCCTTGGAATATGGAATGAAGCAGGGCAAAGACTAATAGAGTTTTGCCAAGAAAATGCACTGGTCATAACAAACACCCTCTTCCAACAACACAAGAGAAGACTCTACACATGGACATCACCAGATGGTCAACACCAAAATCAGATTGATTATATTCTTTGCAGCCAAAGATGGAGAAGCTATATACAGTCAGCAAAAACAAGACCTGGAGCTGACTGTGGCTTAGACCATGAACTCCTTATTGCCAAATTCAGACTTAAATGGAAGAAAGTAGGGAAAACCACTAGACCATTCAGGTATGACCTAAATCAAATCCCTTAT
>NW_011466407.1:0-522 GCF_000754665.1 Bison bison bison | reverse complement strand
ACAGGGTGGAGCTCGAAGAGGTGTCCTGGCATCGGGTTCTTATCAAGAGGGACCGGGGAAATCGGGGTCCTTCGGAATGTGGAACCACCCACGAGGCCACGTCTGGAATGTCGTCGTGAGACCGGCCTCATCCTGAGGTGCGACCGGAAGGTCGGGAACCCTTCCAGACAAAGCAGAGGAGTCGCCCCTCCTGTCCAGATCAGGAGGGTAGAAGAGGCTCAGAGGAAGTGGTGCCGGAAAACTTCGGTGTTCCTCTCGAGGGAGACCGGGATGTCAGGGCACTTTGTGGGTCGCATCAAGGGTGCCCAGTTCCATTTCGACCTCCAATACCTAACGTGGACTTCTCCTGAGACACTGTAGCGGGAAAGGGCTTCATCTTGCGATGACGGGGAACCTCGTGGATTTTCTCGAGTTGTGGCGGGATTCTCGAGTTACGACGGGGAATGCAGGATGCCTCTTGTGTTGGCCCAGGGAAGTCCAATCTTCCATTCGAGTTGCGAAAGAAAGCTGGGGATTGCTCTC
>NW_011466406.1:0-506 GCF_000754665.1 Bison bison bison | reverse complement strand
GCATTCCCAAGCTGGTGCTTCCCCGCCCAGCTAAGCGCCGCACGGAGGGAATCAGGGTCCCGGTGCCCCTGGCTTGGGGAGGCAGCTCCACAGCCAGAGTGTCGCTCCGTTTGTGCCCAGAAAGCGCCTGCCAGACCGGGCCTTCCCTGGAGCTGTCCTCCCGCCTAGAGGCAGGTGGATGTGCTGTGCGGGCTTCCCCTGTGCGTTTGGGCTCCCTAGCACAGCCCGCAGCGCAGGGGAACCAGCCCATGATCAGTGAGCTCCGGGCAGTACTTTGGTCCCAGGTTTGGAGCCCAATGCCCGGAACGCGGGAGAGAAGAGGCTGGCTGCCGGCGGGTGCTTGCAAGCCTGTTACTGGGAAGGACCGAGTGAGCTTCCACACCGGCGGAGCTCCAGCTCTGCGCCCAGGCGCGATAGCACAGAGCCCCGGCCGAGAGGCTGCTCTGGCCTGGGCGAGCCTCCCCAAGCCCTGCCCAGCTTCTAGCGTTCGCGCCCGGGAAGGAGCA
>NW_011466405.1:0-507 GCF_000754665.1 Bison bison bison | reverse complement strand
AGGGCCTTCGTCTCCTGCATGGCCTAGAGGCCAACCTCGCGATCTCTCTCCAAAAGCCTCAGGAGGCTTGACTCCCTTTAGTCCACCCAGTGAGCTCCAAGAGATACCCGTCGCGACTCGTGAGCAGAGCGGGGTTCTTTGCTTCCACTCTAGCTGAATGCCTGTCTCCCCGGGTGCGTCTGGAATGCAACCCCGAGATCCCGGTCGCCCCTGGAGAGGAACATTGGCTTCTGGACACAAGCCTAGATGAGGTCTATTGGCCCTGCAGTCACTCGAGAGCAATCCCCAGCTTTCCTTCGCAACTCGAATGGAAGATTGGACTTCCCTGCGCCAACACAAGAGGCATCCTGAATTCCCCGTCGTAACTCGAGAATCCCGCCGCAGCTCGAGAAAAACCTCGTCGTTCCCCCGTCATCGCAAGATGAAGCCCTTTCCCGCGACAGCGTCTCAGGAGAAGTCCCACGTTAGGAATTGGAGGTCGAAACGGTCCTTGGCACCCTTGATGCG
>NW_011466404.1:0-524 GCF_000754665.1 Bison bison bison | reverse complement strand
GAGGAAATGGAAACTCATTCCAGTATTCTTAGCCCAAAAAATCATAGGGACAAAGGAGCCTGATGGGCTATACTCCATAGGATTGAAAAAAGTCATACACAACTGAGCACGTATCCCATATAAGGATATTACAGAGCAAACAATTTTAATATCGAACAATATAACAATTATACTATGTATTTATATATTCTCTGACAACTTACCTATAATTAGATTGTAGAAATTACATACAGAACATTTTGGTCTTTAGCCAGCATCTTTTCCCATAAACTTATTGAGATTATTCAAGAACAAACTAAAAAGCCAGGCTTTCAGGGATTCTTATGTTTTAGTCTTTAGGAAGATGATATTTTAGACTGCAATTGGATTGCTTGTAGAAAATACAGAGTGCAGTTGAATTACATACAACTGGAGTGCAATTAAGTTATACTTAAAAACTGGCCACTTGCTGGAGAACCATGGGAATAACTGGGCTTAATGCTGTGTTAGAAAGATCGGATTTTAAGAGGAAAAATAGTGCTATG
>NW_011466403.1:0-542 GCF_000754665.1 Bison bison bison | reverse complement strand
GCAGGGACCCTGCGATCGGAGTCTGAAATCAGAGGAACCCTGAGGTTCCTGCCTCAACTGGAGATCGAGGCCCTCTTCCAATGCACCAAACCCCGTGGAGTCCCGAGACGGATCCCCCCCGCCAAATCCAGTTTCCCTGACTTCTCAGAGCCACCATGAGAAGCCCCCTGAGGTCACCTGCACAAGTCGAGGGAAGCCAGGGTTTCCTGCCTCAACCCGAGAAAGACCTCGAGAGACCTTCTTCAACACGTCTCGAGGCCAGGTTCCCCTACCATGACTCGAGAGCAATGACGCGCTCCCCCTCGCCACTCGCATGGAGACCCGACTTCCCTGGCGCCCCACGAGAGGCTCACTGACCTCGCCGTCGTACCTCGTGAGAAACCGCACCCTGGGGCCGCCGCTCGAGAACCACCCCGAGACTCCCCCGTCATCGCGGAGATGAGGGCCTTCGTCTCCTGCATGGCCTAGAGGCCAACCTCGCGACCTCTCTCCAAACGCCTCAGGAGGCTTGACTCCCTTTAGTCCACCCAGTGAGCTCCAAG
>NW_011466402.1:0-600 GCF_000754665.1 Bison bison bison | reverse complement strand
GCAGACTGGGGACAGGAGAGTCAGGCCTCGTCTTGGGTTGAGGCATGGAACTCCGCTTGCCTCTCGAGGTGTCCCCGGGGAGAGAGGCCACTTGTCGAGCTGTATTTGGAACCTGGGGGTTTTTCCGGACGACGCACGGGCGAGTCACTGCCCCTTCGTGTTGACTTCATTCACAGGGTGGAGTTCGGGGAGGTGTCCGGGCATCGGGTTCTTATCAAGAGGGTACCGGGAATCGGGGTGCTTCGCAACGTGGAAGCACCCACGAGGCCACGTCTGGAATGTCGTCGTGAGACCGGCCTCATCCTGAGGTGGGACCGGAAGGTCGTGAACCCCTTCCAGACAAAGCAGGGGGGTCGACCCTCCTGTGGAGACCAGGAGGGTAGAAGGGGCTCAGAGGAAGTGGTGCCGGAAAACCTCGGTGTTCCTCTCCAGGGAGACCGGGATGCCGGGGAACTTTGTGGGGGCGCATCAAGGGTGCCAAGTACCGTTTCGACCTCCAATTCCTCACGTGGGACTTCTCCTGAGACGCTGTAGCGGGAAAGGGCTTCATCTTGCGATGACGGGGGAACCACGTGAGGTATTGGAGGTCGAACGGTACTT
>NW_011466401.1:0-558 GCF_000754665.1 Bison bison bison | reverse complement strand
CTATTGTATCGTTTAAAGTTTGTGTTCCTTGTTAATTTTCTGTTTAGTTGATCTATCCATAGGTGTAAGTGGGGTATTAAAGTCTCCACTATTATTGTGTTATTGTTAATTTCTCCTTTCATACTTGTTAGCATTTGTCTTACGTACTGTGGTGTTCCCGTGTTGGGTGCATATATATTTATAATTGTTATATCTTCTTCTTGGATTGATCCTTTGATCATTATGTAGTGACCTTCTTTGTCTCTCTTCACTGCCTTTGTTTTAAAGTCTATTTTATCTGATATGAGTATTGCTACTCCTGCTTTCTTTTGGTCCCTATTTGCATGGAAAATCTTTTTCCAGCCCTTCACTTTCAGTCTGTATGTGTCCCCTGTTTTAAGGTGGGTCTCTTGTAGACAACATATGTAGGGGTCTTGTTTTTGTATCCATTCAGCCAGTCTTTGTCTTTTGGTTGGGGCATTCAACCCATTTACGTTTAAGGTAATTACTGATAAGTATGATCCTGTTGCCATTTACTTTATTGTTTTGGGTTCGAGTTTATACACCATTTTTGTGTTT